>NW_026542600.1:18652231-18688241 GCF_028750875.1 Macrosteles quadrilineatus
CCTACTTTGTATGGTCGCCATTTCAATTAAAAGTATTAAGTTGCTGGTCTCAATAAATACCAGGCCAAAAGGCAAAACTAAATGCCAGTTGCACTACTACTAAATTATTGAGCTACTTAGTAGCAGTGTATTAAATTTAACACTAAAAAATAGCGGGTAGGCCTACTACAATATCCAAGCTACAAAGATAACGAGTTGGATCCAGAAACAAGCTGTTTGGTAAATTAAAACCATAAAATATTTATTAAGTAAAAACAGTAATACCACTACTGCTGCTATCAACGTGATATTGATTAGGGGAACTTCTATTTACTAGGCTAATTGTAATATATCTACAAGCCTACTGGCCACTTGCGGTCAACTATACACTCCAAATCCGGTAGCCTAGGTCTGTTGGGCCTCAGAGTTACCAGTAAAGCCATTAACTCGTGGCACAAAGCAATATAACTACCAAAAACAAGAAATATATATTATCTGCGGTTTGACACTTGCCCAGAACCAAGAGGAACATATTTCAATATTATTTCTGACACCTGTAAATCCTAGCTACCATCAGGATTAGACCAGCACGGTTACAAACAGACCAATAAAATCAGAGATTAATATTACTAATAATAAATATCAACTCTTAAACCAAAATATAAGGGACGTTGTCACTCACCACTAGTGGAGTCTGTACCCAACTTAAACTCCAACCACTCTGTATGATTACACTAACGACACTAAAATGTCCACTGTCCACTAACACTCGACGACGTCTCCACCAGACACAAACTCACTGCTCCAAATCCACGATTCGAATTTCTGTTCTAGACTATCCTGAAGTTCCAGGATACCCTAGGCTTATCGGGACCGATGAGCAGGGTCACAGGGTGCTAGCTCGCTTCGCCGCCAACGCTTGCTTACCCAAACAATCGGTGCCCGGCCAAATAACAAAAATATTACCCACTAGGAAAGAAGGCTTGTCACACGCTTGACAAGAAAATATTGTAATTTTAGTTCATGTCCGACTATCTGAAAAATCAATTATCGGAACACCCCTCTGCCTTGATTGTTTTGGATAATCAACGCTCTACTGTAGTTTTAAATCTAAGAGGCGAATTCTAAGCAGTAGTGGCTAGGTTGTTTCTACTGTATTTTTACCCTGGCTAGTGTATCCCCATGTACGACAGTGTTGGTAGTCAACAGCAGCGTGACTGACTGTAGGATCTTGACCTCTTCTGTCCCTGACTCCATCAACATCCACAAGGTATCTGTGATGTATCTTGCTCCCTTCTGGTCCACAACTTGGTTTGTGATCAGCCTTTGGATTATCCCCAGGCACATCTACATCAAAGTAAGATGTTAAAACAGGGAATTTCTTTTCCCAGCCAGATGCCCGAACTATACTTCAATCTACATTCAAATCAAATCATTAATTGTTATTAGGCATAACAAAGCAATAGACATGGTCGATATAAAACATATTATGGTAACAAAGGATTAGAAACAAGTGATTACACAGTAAACTAGTCAAGAATGGGTTAATAAGCTAATATCACAGACATTTAAAAGGCAACAGTTAAAAAGTTAAAAGTAGGCTATAGGCTAAGTGGAATATACTCCTAAACCATTAAAACCTCGAAACTTAACAACTTTTTACATCAAAATACTCATTAATGCCATAAAAAGAATGTTTAACCAGCCAGTTATATAATCTAAACTTATCTTTCAAAAACAGACTCAGGCAACGCTCTTGTTTCAGAATGCAGTGCATTGAACAACTTTGAACTCATCATTGAGTGGTTACTGTCACATTTACTTTTTCCGTGTGATGGAGTTTTAAGTAGTGAGTCGGATCAAGTTAAATGATAATGGGAATAATTTTTAACAGCCAAGTCTTTTAATTTTGATCTAACATCAAGTAAACACGCACACACACACATTTATATACAGGTTAATGCCAGTAAAAATCTTTGTTGTGGTAAACCAAAGTGTACAATGTGCTTTAAGAGCTAATAGGGTCAATATACTAAGTGCCTTTTTCTGAAAAAAGGAGGAAAAAACATCACTTTTGTTACGACTGTTTCCCCAGAAAATTCTGTGTGCAGTACAGGTCTTAGAAACATAAGATGATATAGTTAATTTTATTTATTTATTTTTTCACTAAACTAAGACCACATTTTGTTGTAATGTTTACAGCTATGTTTATTTTTAAAAGTAAAAATATACCAAACAAACTTGGGTGGAACTAAAACTTATAATCACTAACAAAAAGTCTTTAAAAAATGAATAAAATTAAATCGAATGAAAATTCTGTATTACACAAAACTCATAGAGGACATCAGATTAGGTTGGGTCTCCACACAAACTTGAAAAGAAAATTCACAGGTTTTCAAAGTCCTATTTTCATATTTTTGTAATGTTGATAAGGATGAAGGATCTTAGGCCTAGTTAAGACGGAATCGCAGCGGCACCACAGCACACTAAAGAGAGATCCCAAACACAGACGGAGCAATGTGGGGAGATCACAGCAATGTTCCTAATGTTGCCACGTTTGGTTGACAGACCCTAGCTAGATTGGATGTGATTCAGAATTCCCTCAGGGTTAAGATACTGAGAGTTTTCAAGCAGCTTGTTTTTAAGCCAAGCAGAGTCTAAAAGCTTGAGTGATTGAGGACTAAGTCTGAACATAGAGCCAAGTCAAGCTTTAATCTTTGTGATACTATCACAATCGCAAAGTGTCTGTGAAGATTGTGGGAATGAAAATTCCTGATGTCATTGCAATTACTGAAGATGTCTCATCAAACGTGGGAGGTTGACAATTCTGCTGCAAAAACAGGAGAGGAGGCTATAATGATATCTTTTTCTCGCTGGAGCTATTCATCATAAGAGATACTGTAACCGCTATTGAACCCAAAGTCACAAAGTACAGTACCGTGAAATGTAACTGGCTCATCTCAATTTAATGTTTGGTTTAAATATTGAAGTCCCAATCCAGATATTTTTTTAAGAATGACTAAATTCACAAATTATTAATTATGGTTTCAAGCCTTTCATTATTGAGTAGGCCTACTATCTTTGAATTAAGCTGTATTGTGTAGTTATGTGAGTGGATTAAAAGATAAAAACTTGATATAAAAAGAAGGATTAAGTTACGGGGGACTGAGTTTAGGTTTTGAAAAAAAAATTTAGTAATTCAGTGAACTTGGGAAGGTCCAAATAGTTGTGATATTTTATTTACAGGTTGAGCTGTCTCCAAAACATTTCTGTTGGATTAATCGGCAATTAATATAAGAATTAAAATATTACAAAATTTCTTTATTGTAACAACACCTCTGAGATCTTACCAAACAGATAATCAACTTCAAACAATATTTCATTTTTACAATTTCAGGCTTTTTTAATACTTTTGTTCCCTTGTATACACACATTACACAAGTTAACCTAGAAGATTGCACATCAAAATAACATTCAGTAATTGAAAGCATGGTTCAATTTAAGTTGGACACAATGTTATGAGTAGCAAATTTAAGTTGGGATTTACACATTGAACAAGTAGCTAAAAAGGTCACTTTGGGTTTGAATGCGTTGTATAACCTATCCAACCTTTGTGGTCTTGAAACACTAAAAGTTATATAATAATATTCAATTCATTCAAATATAAACTTTGGTATACTGGATTTACAGAGCTACAAGTAAAAGAAACTTAGATAGGCTTTTAATTTTACAAAGCCCAGCAATGAGGAAAATAATTAAATGATGGAGAGACGCCGCCAAGGAGGAGTTCAAAAACCTCCCGGAATAATGATTTTATAAAGTGTGCACATTTATGAAGTAGGCCTAATCATGTATTGTAGGCAACATTTTGCAGATTGACATCTATTAGGGTAATGCCACTACTACAATACTAGAAATAGGGGTACTATCGCAGCTCCTGTTGATGACTAAACTTATCCTGGATGAAAAAACTACCTATGCTAGAGGTAAATTTTTATTAAACTGCCTAATCAAATTAAGAAAGAAAATAATTTTTTAAATGAAAAAATCAAACAGTTTAAGTACCACTTGTTATCACTACCTGTACACACTTTAGAGGAACATATGATATAGCTTATGCCAAATTGGTGTTTTATTTTTTATAGTCACGAAAGTTTCTATTTTAAATTTTCTTTTAATTAAGTTTTAGATAAAGTTTTCGACACCATTCCATGAACAACTATGAAATAAAGTAATAAAGACAATTTAATTTGATTTTATAAAAATAAATATTCCAACTTTAGATTAGGGCCTATTACACTGAAGAAACGTTGTCTTGTTTGAATTAAGTTGGTAATATAAAGTGGTGGTGGTGGTGGGCTTACCTTAACAATCCTTTGATCCTTTGTTTCACATCCCTGAACGACAGGGTACAGGATCTGATTGACCAAGTAGTATATTGGTGTCTGGGGGTTCGAAACTCCATTTCGTAATTTGATGATACCCTCTTCACAAGACTGAAAATGATTATTAAAAATTTATAAAATTTTTAGTTAAGTATTTTATACTTAAAACTACATTTCAATACTTTGCTATTACTTATACTACAATTGCCTTTAATTTTTTTAGCAACATCAATCCAACACAGCAAGTGGGTGGTTCAGTCGGTAGCACCTTTGACTTTGGGCCCATGATAGCGATGTCGTGGGTAAGAAGAGGGTTTAAAAAGCTGGAAGACATTAGCAATAGACTGAGACTTTCGTTTCAACTATGAACATGGTATATTTGATTCGTTTTTAAAAAAGCAGTTCATATTAGGGTAATGAGGCCATTAAATAAGGATTAGAATATATTTCTTCAAGAATACCATCTGCGGCAGGGTTAGATAAGCGGTAAAGCTGGATAACACGTGAACCAATAAAAACATATGTCCAAAACATGTTAAATATCGTTAGACCTAGATAAATCAAATTTCTCTGTTCCTAAATCAGTCTAGTTTGTTTTTTAATTTGAAACCATTCACATCATCCGTTTTGAAGCCATCATCTTGAATGACATAGTACCATTAAAGCCGAATATCGTGTAACTCGCGTATATTTGACCGTGTTCCCAAAAAAACTTGCAATGTCGAGCTTTAGTCTAGTATTCTACAGTGAAGTGACCATCGTGACTTTTGAGCTTCCACAACATTTAGACAGGTACTTTTTGGTATGACTAAACCTATTTAAACCCAAGCTTACAGTTCACAATCGTTCAACAGTTCACAACAGTTCAAATACAAATACTTAAACTTGCAGACACTGCAAGAATAATACCAAGCAATAATCATACAGTTACAAACATAACCTATTTCAAACATCAAAATCTCAATTCACAAGAATACGTAGTATTAGGAGGTTTGTAAATCGTCAGTTCCTCTTGGTACTCTCCTATAAGGAGAGTCGCCTTCTCTGCAGAAGGGACATTAAAGATCTTACATCCTCCTAGTGGAACATAGGCCATAAAGATACAAATTATATAAGTGACCTAGTCAAGCACATTCACAATAAGAATTAAATACAAATATTTCAAGATGCCTTCATAGAAATTTAGTCTGAAGGTTTCCTGTTTCTGAGGTAGGCCTATTTCTTTATATACTTTGTGATTGTTTTTCTGCCTATTCAATCTGAATTTTAATTCCCATCAACAGTCCCAACTATTGCAATTGAGCATTATAGTTTTAGGATAATTTCATAATATTTTGATCATTCTTTGACTTAGTCCAAACTAATTTATCAAGGTGCCTGATAAAACTAACCCTACCAAGAATGAAATAAAATGTATTTACAATACAGCATGGCCACTGTAGCATAAAATGAATTTAACACAACCAAAATAATTGTCGTAGGCCTACTATAATTAGGCCTAGCAGTCTTTGACCAGTACCTAAACTATAATATCAAGAATCTTTTACAGTATGCACCACCAAATATATAGCTAAAAACGCTGGTTTTAAAAATACGTTTCCGTCATTAATTTGCCAGATATACAAAGTCGTCCTTGTCGTTTTGTCTAAGTCTTGCCCTTTCTGTATCCAAACCAAGCAATTTATACTTGCCCTCACAATTTTCAGTACCGGTAGGCCTACATTTTAAGTTCATAGTATATCTCCAGAAGATATCTCTTCGTCGCCTAACAAAATAGTCAGTGGAACTTGCTTTTTTCAGCTGTTAATAAGGAATTGGAGTATTTTTGTTTTATTGCAGTTTAGAAGAAGCTTGTAAAAGTTAAAAAATGACTTTTTTGAGTAAATATCATGCTTTAATTCTCCCGTAAGTTATTGTAAAATAAAAATGATCCTTGTAAACTCATTAAAACGCTCAAGTCAAACCTAATAGGCCTACCGAAATGCTCGGGTACACTTCCATATCTGTTGGCACAAACAACCGACTGAAAATATCGATCGATACATCGATTATTCGATATATCGTTTGGTTAGTTAGGTAAGGTTAACCTAACCTAACTAACCAAACGATATATCGAATTAAACAGTCGAATAATCAATATTACTCATTCGGTTTTTTGTGCCAACAGATATGGAAGTGTACCCAAATGCTCACTCGGCCACTCGAGTACTCGCCGCACAACCCTATATAAACAACCAAGAACAAAGTACAAACACCTCACTTATCCCAAATAAGAGATTGGGCAGTACTAGTCCTCTCAGCCACATGTTTCTGTTTCACAAAGATTTGATGCTCTTGATAAGAAATTATTATTAGGCTACTAAGCACTTGTTTAAGCCCTCCTTAAGTCCAATTTGCATTGCCAGATCAATATGAAGCAACAAGCAGATTGTATAGGGCCTACATGGGTTTTGTCACATTAGCTATGCTGCTGATACCATCAATGATTATTGCCTTGTTTTGGTTCAGTCTAACGAAATATATCTGATTTATTGGTACAATTTTTTGGGTGTGTTACCAGTAGCCTATCTTGTAAACTAGCCTACTTTAGTTAGGGCTACATATAATAATGTAGGATAACTTAACTTAAGATTAGGGTTGGGCGATATATAATGTATTAGAAAAAATAAATATAACATGGTTATCAACAAATAACTGTTATCGTGGTATTAGGTTACCGCTAGAACCCAGTTATTTGAATAACGCTATCTGTAGATATGCCATTGCCAGATGCTAGGTTGCTACTGTATTCCTGTTATCCTGGGCCTTCCTGGATACACTTATTTGTCAAACAAAAACTAGATTATAGGTCTAACTGTGTTAATAAATAGTAAGGGTTGAATGGAAAATGTAAGTTTCATAACAAAATCATTAGAATAACAGTCCAACACGATAACACACAGAGAAATAACAGTTAAGCTCGGCAAAGGTAAGATGTCGTTTCATTACAGACTGATTCAGCCATACATAACGGATAACTGTATTTTGTAAACCCTCTATTACTCTGAATAAGTTAATCGAGGTTTTGATGTAGCCTACCTAGTTTCGCCTCTTTCCTGCAAAGTTTGTTAGAACTGAAATGCTTAAAGCTGTTAAGTTTCAACTAAAAAATAGTTCCAAGTCTAGTAAGAGAAATGTATTCAAGGATGCAAACATGCAATGCAGTATTTTATTGAGTTTGAGACATCTGGGGCCCCGCTTCATCATAAACTAACTTACAAGTTACACGCTGTCACTTAAAATTTCCATTAGATTTGCATTGGGCCATCAGCTGATTTACTAATAATATTAGGTTGTATTTTATTATGAAACAGGCCCCTGGTGTCTGAATCTCTAGCCAAGGGCTAGACACCTAAGGCTAGAGTGAAACAAATTTACAAAATGAGCTAATTTCATGAGCTGATGTAATTTGTTGTTTGTTTTGGGTTCAGTTCAAGTGCTATCATTATAAATCAGCGCTTACCGAAATAGAAATATGAGTTAAATGAGTTTTCCAAATGTTTTGTTGTAAAATTTGACACAACAACAAAGCCCTAACATAACCCCACTTTCGACGTATCGGATCATTATTGCTATAAACTGTTGTAAAACAAAATATCTGTCATTTACTTACTTCTTTTATTTGTGGAAATTTTTTCTTCGTTTCAATGGATAAGTTTTTAAGATCGTTCTGCAAAATTTCTAAAAATTTATTTGAAACGTCACTCCCACTGGGTTTGACAAACGCCATTTTCCTCCTCCTGACCTGCCAACCATTCTCTTTCCAGTAGTACCACTACAAAATAATTGAATAAGGTCATACTCCTTTTATCTATGATAAGGTGTAAACATTATAGCTAGTCTATGTATAAACGTCAACTAAGTATATATCCTTTTAAATTTATCGTCCTTATTGATCTGAAACAATTGTCATTTGATTCAGGTTAGTCCTAACTGGTTTGTGCAAAGAGCTTTTTTGAAATTTCAAATTCAAATTATTTTATTAAGCTAAAAACTAACAAAACAATTGTATTAGCTAAGTCAGAAAAAAATTACAACTCATCTTAGGCTACAACTACAAAATAATATACTGTACAAATAAGCTTACCTTCAATTTACAAAAACAAATTGAGCGTATCATCCTCTATTACAGGTTGAAAAAACACCTTGACGTTGTAACATGAGAAGTTAATGAGATAATCTGTCAAACGTTTTCTAAACTTTGAATGGTTTGTTTCCAACTTCAGGGACTGGGATAGTTTATTGCGTAGTTTTGTTTAATACCGCAGTTATAGAGTGTATGCTTTCTGAAGAAGGAGGTCGCATGTTTCGGAACAGGTAAATCATGTGAATTTTGCAAAGGGTATGGACAGGCTGAAGACTTATGTGAGACTTATTTTGTTTGACAAAAGTTAATGTGTGCAGGATATATAAACTGGGGAAAATTTTATATTTCTTGAAGTAAATATCTGCAAGATTGGCGCTTGGGCAGTGAAAAAATAATTCGCACTGCCCATTTTTAATTTGAATAGAAACTAGGTGTTTCTACTCTCATGACCCCAAATGGCCCAAATTAGTACAGCATACGCTAAGTGGGGGTAGATGATACCATAATATGCTGCAATCAGGACTTTCTAGTTTGTTGTGTTTTTCAGGCTGCGCAACACGAATATTCCTGAGCTTATCTTTCCTAAAATGCTTTCTATATGGCTCTTGAAACTGAGACCTTTGTCTGTCAGTTGGGTGAACCACTGTTTCATCTATATGAAAAGGCTAAAACTCTTGTGATGTCTGTACGTTGGTTATGGGAAAAAATATGAGTTGGGGTTTTTTTCAGGGTTTATGGTCAACAAAATGTCACCAAACCATTGGACTAAATTGTTTGCCACAGAGAACACCCTCAACTCTAACCGATCGATATCGCAGCCGGAATCTGAAAGGGAGGTGTCGTCGGCAAAGAGTGTAGGTTTTACAGCTGGAGTGGATGAAGGGAGGGAAATTATAAATAGGAGGAATAGGACAAGCCCGAGTATAGAAACATGGGGCAATCCCCTCACTGTAGACTACAGTGAGGGGATTGCCCCATGTTTCTGTAGAGGACTTGACAGAGGAATAAGGACGCAAAAGCCCGGTCTCATCCACCGAACGAATCTCCACAAACTGTTTTCTGCCTTCAAGGTAACTCGAGATCCAGTTTAAGACCAGACCACGTATTCCCACCTCACTCATTCTCTGTAGCAGCAACCTGTGATCAACAGTAACGAATGCCTTACTGAGGTCGAAGAAAAGCCCTGTTGAGCAATTTCTGGAATCGAGCATGTTATTCTTATGGATAAAATTTAAACTGTTGTTTACTTGTTCATAGATATGTTGATAAAATTTGACAAATTTATTTATTTGGTCCTATATTGAGGTATGGTCAAAAACACTGTTTACCTTCTCCGTAGCATCAAACCTAAGCACTAGTTAAATCTAATGTTATTTAAATCGGGAATAAATATGTCTTATTTATGGAAATATTTTAGTAATAATGTAATCAGACAAGTTGAAATTCGCTTAGTCTGCAGGTTTGCTGCAGCGGGAGTATTTATGTAAATCCCCGGTCTGGACATCCTGTGAGACAACTCTGGCTAGCAGTGGGTTTAGTCAAGTTCCCTACATTGGAGAAATAATTGCTAAATTTGTCACAAATATAAGCAGGGCAGGTAATTAGCTTGCCATTTTTGCATTCAAGTACAAGGAAACTTTTAAAGTCTTTTTTGTTTTTATAATGTCCCAAATTGTCTTAGATTTATTGTCTGATGTTTCTATTTTATGAATATTTGTTTGAGACTTAATATCAAGATAAAATGTATTTATTTAACCATCTTCAAAACCATTTTGGCAGAACTCTTTAATATCCATCCATCGGATTCATTTTATTTTATTCTAAATGTAACGGACATTATATTTTGATAAGTACAAACAATTTGCTTACAAATATGATATCAGTAGTAATAAAATGTAAGTTAACCTTGACGTCAATGTATACGGTAAAGAAATGGCTAATTAAATAACAACTTTAAAATGAGTGATACTTAGAGTTATACATTAGGTAGGCCTATCAAATAATAACAAATGGTAATATTAACAACAACATCTAACTAAGACACTATATGATTCCCCTATGCACTAACAATAAATAAGAAGGGAAACATGCGTAAGTTCAAAATAAATAAATTAATACAAGATAAATTGGTGAATCAATTTTTCTTACTAATAGATAAAATCTTAGTGATACTTTCGACCTATCGATTGAATTTGATTCTATAAAAAATATTTTAACAGAATGAAACTACAGTAACTGACTAACTTAACTAATTTGTAAACGATTGATTGCCTTCTAGTATCTCATAAACAAAGAGTAAAATACCATATAGGAGTGACAATTTTGAAACGTACGTTTCAGGAAAGCACTTTAAAAATTTTTTGTTCCGTTTTTAAAACTTTTATTATTTTTTTGGTTTTATTAACATTTGAAGTTTTATAAAATATCTATGGTAACGCAATATCTTTGGTGATTTTTTATTAATAGAGGTTCTTTAATGTAAAAACACAAAATTTTGTCACGACCATCACGGATATAAAACTGAATATTAAAAATAGTTAATACTTTTTTATAACTATATTTTGCTATAAATTAATTTACTTTTAGGGCCATTATACAATAAACAGCTCACTAAGCTTTTGGTATATTTAGTCTTTTTAGAAAAGAATGAAAAACTCAAAAAATGAAAAAAGCCAATAAAACCTTTTTAAGTTTGTATAACTCCGAAAAAACTTACCTGAGACCCGAAAAGTCGTTATGTTTTTATAGGGGCATGCTTTTTTTTGTGTATAAAACATTGAAATAATATATTTTAATTTTTGAAATTTATATAATAGAAATGATAAACACGATGGTCAGGAACAAGCGGTACGGTCGTGAATTGTCTGAAATCATCTATATCTTTCTAATAACCCTTCAATTATACTGTTAGTTATAGTAAAAATATGTGTTTCAATTGAACTAAATTGTTCAATTCACAATGATAGTTATTGTCACGACCAAACACAGTATAATCCATAAGGCTGGATTGGTCGTGAAAAACCCCGAGATGGTCGTGAAACTTTGGTCGTGACATTACGTGTTTTTTGGCTTTGTTCTGGCGGTAGCCCTGCACCTCATGTTTGAGGATACAACATGGACTTCTAGATTAATCTAGCAATAGAAATATCTACGGTCATGGACACACCAAAATTACAAAAACACAAACTTGCCTTTATTAATCTTAGAATTCCTCCTATAAACTCGAAACGACCGGCACTACAATCCTGACGTACACCCCGAACTAGTCTCTAAACTAACTGACTCCATCGACGCCAGGCAGGCTTGTCACTGTCGTGCTCCAAAGTTGCAAATTTTTCCTTAATGGTCGTGACGTCAAATCAAGGGACAGACCTATTTAGACATGGTACTCAGTTTACAATGAAAACAAAATTATCATATGCTCTTTTTTCGTAAAGTCTAATAACTATTGATGTAATAAAAATACCCCCGCCGCAGCAAATCTGCCGACTAAGCGAATTTCTATTTGTCTGAATTGATTTTCAGTTAAATATATTTTAATAACATTAGGTTTAACGAGTACCTAGGTTTGCTGCTACAAGGAAACTAATAAAGTGTGTTTTTTGAGTAAAATATTGATAGCTTAGTACAAAATAAATAATTTTGCCAAGTTTGATCAAAATATATCCATAAACAAGCAAACTACAACATTAGACAATATTCTCCATAAGAATAACATGGGAATTTTAAATTTACAATTTTTTTTAATTTTCTCCGTTACTAACAATCGAACAAAAATACTTTCATATACTAAATTACTGTATTTGTTTTTTTTAAGCTCTTTAAAAAGGTCAAAAGAGAAATCGGGAAATTTTGTGTTTTGAGGGTCAAAAGTGAGAAAAACCAATTTTTACCCCATAAAACCCCCCGTAAAGCCCCGTTCCCATGGTCCGATCGTGCTGGTTCGCGAACTCATTCAAGTTTATCCCGCTTTACACCTTTAAACAAAATTTCATCAAGATCGGACAAAAATTACTCAAGTTATCGCGTTCACGGACGTATATATATATATAAGTCTATATATATATATATATATATATATATATATATTATTATTTATTATTATTATTTCTTTGTCATGAGAGCCGAAGCCCCCTGACTACGTACCCGGTACCTATCGTGAGACATACCCGGGCCCCATGATGTAGGCCGAAGCTTACGCATCAACCTTTAGCACATCATGGGCGGATGACTTAAGGTCATCAGGCTCGCCGGCTGCCGAAGCAGACCCTTCGGAAAGAGGGTTGCCCCTCAATCCTAACCAGGGATTCCGGCTGCTTGTTTAAGCGTCACTCCACCTGGGTTCCACCAGGTACAAGCCCTAGAGGACCATAATGGAGCGCCCCGACGCATTTAGTGCAAGCAACACTCGGGACCTATCTAATCCCTGACAGGCAGAACCCGCCATCGTAGCCAGAAGGAAGGGGACCGTCAGCACGCTGACGGGGGGAACCCCAACCTCCCATTTACACCACTACCCGATCGAGGCCTTACCCAGTTGCTGGGAAACCAGAGATAACCAGAGCGATAGATCCCCAGATACCCCTGGCGGGCTCGGACCCAGCACCCGATCTACTTCGTTTGCCCGTCAGACCCAACATCACTGCCAGGCCATCAGGGTTTCCCAAAAGGAGGCAGGTATAGAAGTGGGACCCACCCGGATGAACCTATCCACCAGAGGTGGCGACACCCTTGACTCAATTGAGGTTCCGGGAATAACCCCCCACACTGAAGATAACCATACCGTCCGTGCTCAGAGACAGGGATTGGTTTGCATAAGTGCCTACAAACCGTTACCCTCACACTGCGGAAAGTTACGTTGCCCTTGAGTGTCCCCGTGATCTACGGGTACTTGCCCGTTTTCACCTCCAGGAAAGGCTACTTCCAAAGTCGAGGATTTGCCACACTGAATGCTGGTCGCACACAACAAGCAGGCCGAAACCCAAAGAACCACAGACACAGGTAGGTTAGATAATATGATGCACTTCCATCTCTCCTAGAGCTAAACACCCCTCCATCCTGGATAAAGGAATGTCACTGGGACCCAATGCCCAGTCGTCCATGTCTGTGGCCTACTTGAAAATGCCGATACCAACACCGAGCAGTTACCTCCCCTTTGGGGGCTAGGTTTTTCACCTCCCAGGACGAGGCTACTTCCAAAGTCGAGGATATGCCTCACAAAATGTCAGTCGAACACAACAGGTAGGACGAGCCCGAAGAACTCAAGTCACAACCACAGTTACAGGTAGGTGAGGAGAGGCGGAATTAACGGCGTCACTGAGAGCTAAACACCCCCCCCACCCTGAATGGAGGGAGTGTCACTGGAGGCTCCCCCTAAGGGACTGGCGCTTACCAGTCGTCCATAACTGTGGCCTACCTGAAGTGCCGGGTCTGACACCGGGCAATTACCTCCCCTCTGGGAGAGCTAGGGTTTTATATATACATATATAAAAATTAGAACGAATGGTGTTTTTGGCCTCTGGGGACATCAAAATGAAAAAGTAAATCGGTCCCGGGTCTAGGTCTTACCGTGCCACCTACGATAATAGCTACTTCCCTATAGGGAAATTCGCTAATATGACATTATAACATTTTTGCATGAATAATTATTCTAAAAACAGCATGGAAGTTGCAAAATTTACCCTAGGGACACGTGACGGTTGTGAGTTTCGAGACCTTAAAAATACGAAAAAATACCTAGAACCTATTTAAAGCCAAATAATTGTGTGTAAGATGTTGCCCCCGTCCCAAAAAATATTAAAACACATAATGATAAACTACATATTCAGTATCTACGAAGTAAAAGGCCAGGGACATAAAAATTAACGTTTCAAAATTTTCACTCATAGATGTAACAATCCCTTACAAATTTGTCATCTTATCATCGATCAATTATGGAAATTTATTCAAAGGTAATTTCGTTTGGTTTATGTTTTAAGAGATAGATCTTTGACTATTGGATAAGTCAAAGGTAGCATGTATAATTAAGGTGCCACATTGTTATTAAAAACGAAAATCATAAACTAATGATATAAAAGTAGTTGTTACCATAATTAATAAAAAAAAAAAATTTAGTACATTTTCGTAGCTTCTAAAACAATGTTTTTTGTGACCATTAAGTTACTGTGTTATATGTAATAACTTACTAGAGCTAGAACAGATTTGCTGGGATTTTGTCATGCTTACAATATATAATTGAATGTACTATGAAAAAAGTGTGCTGATTTGCTGTTTTTATCCAGTCAATCAGGTTGTTTTGCACATCAATGGTACACGCTACCTGTATATTGTCATTGTCAAAATAGTTGATTGAGACCATCTTTGCTCAATTTCAATTAAATATCATTTTATCATTTTAATATTCTTATTTAGTTTAACATCATATAATATTTAATAAATTATAAGATATAATAAGTTAGTTGTAAAAAACATAGTTAGGAAGGAAATAAATTCAGGTGTGCCGTTGGCAAAATGTTTTCCTTTCGCAGCGGAAGCCGCTGAATTCAGCGTGGACGCAAAAGTGCGGCAAGTAAAGTGACAAACATTGGAAAAAAAAACAAACAACATGATTTTCCACGAATTATTTAGCTGTACGGAAGTTGAGAGTGTCCGCGCTGTAACAGTGGGCCGCCTCCTAAGAGGTAAATTCTAGTTACAAAGATAGGACAGGGATAGGCCTAACTTATTTGGCCTGGCTTGGTATTCCTGCGGCAAACATTCATTACTTTTTAAACTTTAACTTTATGCTGTACCCTTGAATCTAAATAATGTTTTTGATTTAGGCCTAATGAAACTCTAAGCTTGGTAGAAATATTTTAAGTACTTAGCTGACCTAAAGTTTAGGCCTTAGGCTACATTAACTTAACCTTTTTTAACCCTTCCGATGCTAGAATTATTTTGTACTTTCATATTATACAGAGGCCACCCTTATACAGCGCGCTGCGGCTGTTATGTTAGGTTGGATTATCATAAATATGTTTGTAGGACTTTCATCGTTTTGTTATGAATCGAATGATACCAGATGAATCATACTTTCGCCCGTAAAATCCCCTCCAAGTAGACCAGGGTCAGGTCTTAGACCGGAGTGCGCGCATGGCCTGTCACCTCGCCTGTATCTGGTTCAGTGTCCTGAGTGATGACACATCTGTTATTGTTCAATTCACAATTTAACGAGAAAAGCCCTTCAAACATATTTATGACAACCTAACATAACCGCTGCAACAAGCTGTATACGTACTTGGCGGAGTACATGTGGCTGCTAGCGGTGGCGACACATTCAACTCAATCTTCGCCGACATTGCTGCCTTCTGAGAGGCATAGACTAACTCAAAGGCTGCTAAGTTAATTGTAATAATGTCAAATTTGCACAGTAAGTCAATTAAAGTATGTTCTTTTCAATTATGTAGTAATTTTTAGTCCCCAGTAAAAAAATTATTCTTAAAAGTAAGTGGCCTCGGTATAAGTTAATAGGTACCAAAGTAACTTACCTTTTTTTGTAATAAAAAAATGCTAAAGCCTTAGCCTATTTACTTATTTTGTCCGAAAAAGTGGTAGGCTTGCCACGGGGGCAAATTCTAGCGTGCGAGAAAAAATCAGTCGGCTAAAAATAAAATGTTTCATCTCAAAAGTGCCAAGTAACGATATATTGGGCCTCGATCGTATGAAGAATCGAAAGAAACCATCGCTGTTTCAAAACAACAACGTAGTCAACCAATATGCCCATTTAGGGTCAACTTGGGTAATTGTGAACGCCAATGACAAATTTTTCAGATAAACGCAATTTACTATAAGAAAATTGTAAGCAATTTTAAAAATGTGATCAGTGTTATACCATTATGCATATTTTGGGCTTAATATTTAATATAAGCCGATATCATCCCCTATTTAGTCAAGGAGTTATTCAGCATTCACAATTGCCTAAGCTACAATTTTGGGGTAAATGTGAACTCAGTTGAGAAAACATTAAGTAACATACTACAGCATAGGAGGGGAATTGTGATTAAAGCCTAATTCAAACTGTTCACAAATTCCCCACTTTCAATGGCATGTGACAAAAAATAAGCGTGCAAATGAGATTTTTCCGTGGTACTTTGAAAAAGTTAGAAAATCAGGTAGATGTAAAAATAATAAAAAATGGTCAGAATGATTAAATTTAGAGAAAATAATATAGAGTAGAGTTATTTGATACAGTAAAGTAAAAATTTAATGACAAAATAATCTCTCTTCAATCAACGAAAGAACACAAATTTGTTTCTTAAAATTATTGAAATCCTACTGTAATAACAATCAACCATTAGAAAAGAAAACTAAATTACCTTGGTTAGATAAAATAATTAGGCACTTTCCTTTTAGGCTATACAAAATATTAGTTGTATTAAAAATGGGTTTTATCTTGAAAAAAAAAAACTAAAAAAACTAGCCTATTTAGAAATCAAATCACTAACAGATGTGCCTACTAACTGTCCTGTCCGCCTACATCTCAAAAAGTGGAACACAACCTGGGAACTTGTAAATAATCTGTGTTTCTTTTACAGGTGGGGTAAAAGTGAACAGCGTTTACAATTGCCCCAAGATTAGGTTCACATTTATTCCACATGGTGAAATATTGAGGGTAATTGTGAATTTGATAAAATAAAAAGAAAATTGTTTACAAGGAGGGTAGGAGGATATATAATGCATTATACATTTGAAATTCTTTCATAATGACTGGTTTTCATGTCAATCTGACTTTTTCTAAAAAAAAAAAAATATTTGTTAAGGTCCACGGTACTTGTTTGTCAACAAAAAACACAACTTTTTTTATTCAACCTAAAAAAAATTCGAAGCGGCTCTTAACTTTCTAGAATTTTAATCCTGTATAGAAAACAAACCAAATAATCATAAAACATTGATTTCTACTCAAATCAATAATACACTAAGAAATGACAGCCCTAGTTCACAAATCCCCCAGTTCACAATTAACCAACTCACACGGTTGTAAGTTGTGCCAACTTGATATATCGGCGCTTGGCGCTAATCAGATGAAACACGAACAACGCTGGTCAATCCTTTTATAGGTTACACTTTTCAGGAAAAAGATGCACAACGTTATATTGTTGCATAGCACCGGAGGGGTTAAAGATCTGCACAATCTTTTTCAATCTTAGCCTAGCATAATTTCTGCAGGTCTACCTAGATTTAAAAAAACCAATAAGTGAACTGCAAAGATTACATAATCTGTATTGGAGTAGATGCACTCCCCTCATTAAATAATAAGACCCAAACTTAGGCCTACTAGCTTAACCCTTTCGATGGTGAAAAACTAATTTTTTTTGTAATTTTCTGAAAAATCCTAGAGTTATTTACTTATTTCGTCTGAAAAGTGCTAGGCTTGCTACAGGTGCAAAGTGTAGTGTGCGAGAAAAAAAATCGGTAAAAATAACATTTTCCCATTCTAAATTGCTAAGGAACGATATATTGGGCCTCGATCGTTTGATGAATTGAAAGAAACCATTGCTGTTTCGAAACAACAACCGAGTCAACCGATATGCCCATTTAAACTCACACGGTCGAAAGTCGTGCCGGCACTATAGCTTATATCGTTGCTTAGCATGACTCGGATGAAACATTAACAACGATAAATCGTTCCATACAGCACTTTTAGGAAAAAAGACACACAACGATATATCATCCCATAGCACTGAAAGGGTTCATTAATTAGTTAATAGGCTAGCTGATTAATTGAATTAATTTTATTAGGTTGGTTGGCCTATTATTTTGTATCTAAGTCTAATTCCACAAAACACTTTTTTTTAACGGCTATAGCTCAAAAACGGTATGAGCTAGAAAAGATTTGAAATAATTTTCATAGTCAGGAATTAAATTTTCTACCAAACATCTAGAGTATGTTTTTTTTTTTTTTATTGCACTCCTTCACCTTAAAAACTACTTTCAAAATTTGGTAAATTTCTTTCAAATTTTTATTGGCTAACACTATTTTTTCCTACCTAAGTAATTTTTTAGCAAATATTATTAATACTTTGTATTTTCCGTAAGTTAGGTACTTTAAATTTTACTCACTACATGTTTTTTCGTAACTTTACTCTTTGATCCCAATAAAATTTGAAAGGTTTTACCACTTTTACGAGCCCCATGTTATTCTTATGGAGAAAAAGATAGAAATTTAAAGACTGTGGTATGCTTAACTGAATCGTTTAGACACGTTCTAGAGGCTTGAAATTTGAATAGGGTGTGGAAGGTCACCTTAGATTGTCCAGAAAATTTCCAAAAGTCCCATTTTCAAATTTTAATCCCATGAAAAATCCAAAACGGCGGACGTATAAAAATGAAAAAACATATTTGTTTATAACAGCTATAACTTTAAAACGGTAAGAATTTTCATGGTCAGGAATTAAATTTTCAACAAAACATTCTTGGGTGTTTTCCGAAAATCACACCCCTTCCTAAAAACACACTACTTTAAAAAAATGTAAATTTCTTTAAAATGTTTTCTGGTTTTCGCTACTTTTTCCTACCTAAATAATTTATTTTTCAAACATTATTAATGATTGGTTTTCACCTTTTTTTTATTTAAATTTTAGTCTCCACATTTTTTTTTAACTTTACTTCTTGACCCCCCAAATTTAAGTTTAATGTCAACATTTGAAATATTTTACCACTTTTACGAGATTACAACTAATTCTTTAACTATTCTATGGGCGCAAGGGTATTGAAACTGTAAGTTAAACAGTTTATTGTATTAGGTCTAACCATAATGGTATAAATATAAAAGGTACCATAAAAAATTCCCCCCCCCCTCCGAAATTAGTTTCCCCCCTTATATCTACCCTAAAGCCACAATAGGTGCATCAGTCTAAATCACGTTTACCTACTTTTAGATTAACTGGAGATTGAAATTTGGCACGATTGTAGATCTTGCGCCCTTTTTTTAGAAGTTGCATTTATTAATAATAGCCTCCCCCCAAAATATCGAATCCCTCCCCCAAATGTTATTCTTATAGGTGCATTAGTCTAAATCACGTTTACTCACTTCTATATTGGCTGGAGATCTGAAATTTCCGTGCGATTGTAGGTCTTGCGCCCTTTTTGAAAAGTGACATTTTACAATAATAACCCCCCCCCCCCATTTTATTCTTATGGCGAATAACCTCGAATATGGCTGACTTTGGTATGCGGATCCAAACCGTTTAGAAACGTGTTAGAAACTTAAAACTTTACAATAGTGAATAACTTTATCTTAAATAACCCATAACATTTTCAAAAGTCCAAATTTTAAAGTTTTAACCTCACAAAATCCAAAATTTCGGTCATCTGAAATCGACATGTTATTTATTTTAAACTTCTATAACTCAAAAACGGTTCTAGCAAAGATATGCAAGAATGTTCATGGTCAGGAATTAAACATTCCCATAAAAGACATATTAAAACTTTTCGATCCTCAAAAAAATTAAAATGGCGGGTTTTCAAAATAGTCTGAATCTTTTTTCCTGAGCACTACACGTTTAAATGTCAACTGTCACACATTCACAGACGTGCTAGATACTTGACATCTAGCAGGATGGATAGACTGAGATACTAAAGCCCATATATTAAAGGAATTTAGAATTTTAAAATGTAGCCCCTCTGCCTCTCAACTTATAATTAGGTCCCCAACAGATCATGAACCACTGACTTTCATCGTTGTAAGTTCTTGAAATCTTTCACAGTTACTAGTCTTCGTTTTATAAGATTTTCATGGTCAGGATGTAAAATTTTCTACAAAACCTAGAGCGTTTTCAAAAAATTACACTTCTTCCTGCATTGTTAAATCCAATGAAAACCAACAGCTGGGGGCCTGGGGCGGAGCCCCCAGCAAGCCAAAGGCGAGTTCACCCTATACCGGGAATAAGCTAATACCATATGTCTCATATGGTAAGACTTTTAAAACTATTTAAACCTGGGACTAATTTACTTTTGGTTTTGAAGTGTCCGTTAGCCCGATAACTGGAGGAATAATCATCCAATTTGGCTGAAATTTGGGACAAACGTTAAACCCTACGTTTATTCAAGAGTGAAAATTTTGAAACGTACGTTTTCAGGAAAAGCACTTTTAAAATTTTTTTTTCAGTTTTTTGAAACATTTATTATTTTATATTTCATTAACATTTGAAGTTTCATAAAATGTCCTTGGTAACGTAATATCCTTGGTGATTTTTTAAATAATAGAGCATCTTTGATGGAAAAACATGAAATTTGGCACGACCATCACGGACATAAAACTGAATATTAAAAATAGTTAATATTAGTTTTATAACTATGTTTTGCTATAAATTAATTTACTTTTATGGCCATTATATAATAAACAGCTCACTAAGCTTTTGGCATATTTGGTCTTTCTAGAAAAAAATAAAAGAAAACTCAAAAAATTAAAAAAGCCAATAAAATCTCTTTAAGTTTGTAAACTCCGAAAAAACTTACCTGAGACCCGAAAAGTCGTTATGTTTTTATAGGGGCATGCTTCTTTTGTGTATAAAACATTGAAATGCATGAAATGCATGTGTGTCAGGTGATGGTCAGGGACAAGCGGTACGGTCGTGAATTGTCTGGAATAATCTATATCTTTCTAATAACCCTTCAATTATACTGTTAGTTATAGTAAAAATATGTGTTTCAATTGAACTAAATTGTTCAATTTACAATGATGGTTATTGTCACGACCAAACACAGTATAATCCATAAGGCTGGATTGGTCGTGAAAAACCCGAGAAGGTCGTGAAACTTTGGTCGTGACATTACGTGTTCTTTGGCTCTGTTCTGGAGGTTGCCCTGCACCTCATGTTCGAGGATACAAAGTGGACTTCTAGGTTACGAATAGCTAGATATTGCTAGATATTTCTAGCAATAGAAATATCTACGGTCATGGACACACCAAAATTACAAAAAACACAAACTTGCCTTTATTAATCTTGTAATTCCTCCTTTAAACTCGAAACGACCGGCAATCCTGACGTACACTCTGAAGTAGTCTCTAAAACCAACTGACTCCATCGACGCCAGGTTTGTCATTGTCGTGCTCCAAAGTTGCAAATTTTTCCCTAATGGTCGTGACGTCAAATCGAGGGACAGACCTATTTAGTCATAGTTTACAATGAAAACAAAATTATCATATGCTCCTTTTTCGTAAGTTTAATAACTATTGATGTAATAAAAATATGACATTATATATTTCGGCATGAATAATTATTCTAAAAATAGCATGAAAGTTGCAAAATGTACCCTAGGGACATGTGACGGTTGTGAGTTTCGAGACCTTAAAAATACGAAAAAAATACCTAGAACCTATTTTAAGCCAAATAATTGTGTGTAACATGTTGCCACTGTCCCAAAAAATATTAAAACATATAATGATAAACTACATAGCCTACCCAGTTTCTACGAAATAAAAGGCCAGGGACATAAAAACGTACGTTTCAAAATTTTCTTTCTCAAACGTGTTTGTGAACGAGCATGATCGTATGAAGGGAACGTGGTTTAATTGGGGGTTTTATGAGTTAAAAGTTGGTTTTAGTGAATTTTCCATGACTGAATAAGCTAGTACTGTAGATGGCATGGTAAGACTAGCCCCGGGACCGATTTGCTTTTTTGTTTAGAGGTCTAAAGAGGACAAAAACACCATATGCTCTAATTTATATGTAGAACCTCTATTAACTGTCTCTCTTTTAACCGTTACTCTTTGTTATCCGTCACATCGTTACAGTTACTTAGATTATTTTAAAATGTGATTTTATTTCACTGTATGAACATTGAACAAGTACAACATACCAAATAATAGTTCTGTAGCCTATTACTCTTGTATGTTAGTAATTTAAATATGTATTAAGTTACTCACTTATTCAGGGTTAAATTTCTTACAAAACCTTTTATATCAACTGACTGTACAGTCTTAGTCACACTCCTAGTTCCGAGGGGGCGGGTAATAGAGGTTTTACTGTATTATCTAAGTATCCGTTAGCTCGATAACCGGAGTAAAAATCATTCAATTTTGATGAAAATACACACGAGTAAAACCTACATTTATTCAAAAGAGTTTACGAACCAGCACAACCAGACTATATGGGAATGAGGTAAAAATTGGGATTTTCCATTTTTAACCTCCAAAACACAAAATCCTGCAATTTTTTCTGAACAATTTTTGTAAAGCTTGAATAAAATTAAAATTCCAGTGTTATTCTTATGGAAATGTCTTCATCTGTTTGTTCATAGATATAGTTTGGTAAAATTGGGCTAATTTATTTCATACAAAACTAAGCTATTGACCTAAAGCTGCAAACCTAAGTTCATATAAAAATTAAAGTTATTTAAACAGGGAATAAATCTGACAACATGGAAAATTCAGGTCTGCTCTGGCAGGAGCATTTCCCATTTTTATCTCTTAATTAAAAGATAAAAGTTTAGAATTTTTTCTAAAAACCATTTATGGAGATTAACAAAACAAATAACTTAACTTAGTAGGCTATATAAAAGCTTTGCTGTGCACTTTATTTTATGACTAACTTAAGTAGGAGAAGATTTTCAAACTCTACAAATATAAAATTCCTATGTTATTCTTATGGAGAGTTACAAAATTGTTGTACAATAGTTTGTTTGTATTTCGATCAAATTTGGCAAACTTATTTTTGTTTCATTGTAAGCTAAAAATGTTACTAAAAATAATCCTTAGGTTCCTTGTAACAGAAAACCTAAGTACTTTCATCTTCTGCCCACTGACAATGTCAATACATGTCCATGACAATAAAATGTTTGATTTATTGATTTTATTGATTGATTAATTGACTGATTTGTTTGATTTTACGGATTGACTCATTAGACCTGACCTAAAGTTATTTAAATGGGGAACACATTTAATATTTTTTAGGATACATTTTGATTCAGATTGAATCAGGCAGATAGGAATTCACTTAGTCTACTGGTTTGCTGTGGTATGGTATCATTTGTACTTTTCACCTCTGAATTAGAAGGGATTAATTTGTATATTAATATTAGTTTAAATATCTGCTTCTGAGTTATCCAAATCTTGCTTATGCCACAACGAGTTTGGACTTGTCTTGTCTTCCAATGTAGTTTTGTTTTAGAGCAATGTCTAATTTATGGGCTAAATTGTAAGGTGGTGAAGTTGACAAGTGGTCTCACTCTTTTATTGGAACATGGATTTATGAAAAAAATCTTATGGATTTATTTTGTATTTTTTGGTAACGTCTTGCAACACAGGGGCTCGGTGATTTGTGACCATCAATTGATAAGAATAAGTGCCCTTAGGGTATTACGGAAACAGTAATGTTAACAAATTGCTGATCTTGTTGATGCTCAATATCTATAGCAGTATAAATAATTTATTATTTGTAAATCATAATTTATAATGCAGAACTGATATTATTGTGTAAGAAGGTTTGGAATAAGTTAGTAAATAAAATGCACCCTTGAACATAAACACTATGACACCAAACATAAAAAATAAAACACGTTTAATTTTTATTTTTATTTTTTTTCTACTGATACCAGAGATACAAATTAAACCAAATATTAACCTTAGTTTTTTGGACCAATCTTTCATCAGTTACAAGGACTAATGAGTTGACCCACAACTGAACCATCAAACAATTTGCGACTGTTCTGTTAAAAAAGGCTGTGAAAACTTCAGAATTGATATTCACTACCTATTTTTAAATCAGGGCCAGCATTTTAACAATGTTTTATCATCATCCATCCATAGTCAAATCATATTTTAACAACACCTACACCAGCAGATTTGCAGTTTTTGTCATATTCAATTTTTGAAACAATATTTCCCTTGGGATAGTCTTACATTGATTTTTATTAAGTATTAGGATTTTTTTCTTATTTGATTCTGAAAAACACGGAAGCTAGATACACCCCTGGGCCCTTTGTATGGATGATGACATTTTATTGTCACCTGAGTCTGCATGATTGTCAAGAAAAGTCAGTAATAAGGATGTAATGAAATAAAACCTTTTTAAATGTAAGATTGTTGTGGTTGCTCTTACAGTAGACTCCCTCTTATCCGGACTCCTCGGTACAGAGGCCAGTCCGGATAACGGGTTTTCCGGTTAAACCGACGTTCCCAAAAAACTTTTTAAAACGGACTGTTTATTGTGATATTCGTCTTAAATTTAGGAGAGCATTGTATTTAGACACGTGAACAGTGGTCTCAAATCTTTCCCACGAGAACAGTCGTTTCAGTACTGCTCACTTTCTGCCGACCTAGTCCGGTTAAACCAATGTGCTGATAAAAATTGTCCGATTAAAGAGATGTCATTTCCGCCGAATGTAGTCCGATTAAGCAGATGTACGGTTAAAAGGTGTCCGGATAAGAGGGAGTCTACTGTATATTTTTATTGTATGTCACTGGTTGACTGAGTCATTTTAAATTTGTAACTGTAAAAATTGCCTCCTATATAAATTTATTACAGAAGCTTGCTTGTAAAAGTTTATAGATGTAGCCTAAAATAAACCACTAAAACTGTTTTCTTTCCTCAGGCAACAAGCAATGCGTGGTTACCGGTGCAGTCAACGGAACAGTGAAGATATGGAAGGTACAGGAGAATGCCCTAGAAACCCTCCAAGAAATTCAAAACGCGGATTGTGGGTCCATCTTCAGTGTAGGGGTTAATCCGCAGGGATCGCATATCTTTGCAATGTTCACCAGTGGTTCCATCAAGATGTGGAGCACAGATGGGGTGCTCCACGGTACTATTCAAACGAGTCCATTGGACCATTGTAATGGTGTGTTTATTGATGATTCGAGAAAGATTGTGACTGGTACCCATGATGGTAAAATCAACTTCTATTATACTGGTAACTGTGGTCTGGCCAAATCAATAACAACAACGCACGGTTTTATCAGCTCGGTTGCGTTTAGCCCAGATTCACAATTGCTTGCCGCCGGCTTTGAAAGCGGTAATGTTGTAATCTACCGTCATCGATCAGGGGCCATAATTAAAGACTGCAACCTGAATGGAAAGAAAGTGAACTGTATAAGCTTTTCTAACGACTCCAAAGAGTTCATCTCGTGCACAGGAATTGGCGTAACAATCTATGGGGTTGAACAAAACCGATTGCTCCACTTCATTCCAGCGCATCTACAACCGATACTGAGCTGCTCGTTATCAAACAACGGTAAGTTCTTTCTCACCTGCAGTGAAGACAACAGTGTAAACGTTTGGGACAAGGAAGAGTGTGTGTCCAAGGCCACAATTGTTGCACATAGTGACAGTGTTTGGGGGGCTTTGTACCTCATGTGTGATAAAAAAATTGTAACCGTTAGTGAAGACAAAACTGTAAAGATGTTTAAGCTGAAAAAAACCAGCCAATCCAAATTTGTTAGTTGGGCAGTCCCAATTGTAAACTTTATCAAACGGTCATTCTAAATCTTCTCCTTTTTCGTGTGATCTTACAAAAACAACATTCTTTATAATAATTTCTCAAACTTTAATTTAGCAGTAAAATTTAAATTGAAAAAAATTGATTGAAAACCACTGAATATTTAACTACGCCTAACTAATTCATTGCCTTTTATGTTTATAGATTTCCATTCAATGACGAGAGTATCCATCCTAAAATACAAAACAAAAAAAAACAACATTCTGTTTTAATGTTATTGTTAAGATGATTTTGTAATTTAGGAAACAGTTTTTAATCATGTCAATTGTTATTTTGGTCCCATGTAATTTTCATTTAGATTGGTTTACCTTGAATATGTTCTGTTTGAAGGTTATTATTGTTAAGATGATTGTTTTTGTAATTTAGGAAAGAGTTTTGAGTGCTGCAAATTGTTATATCAATCTTTTTTAGTTTTAGTTTCGATTTGTTTTTTCTTCCTGTTCTTTATCATGTTATTGTTAAGATGTTTTTGTAATCTATGAAAAAGTGTTGAGGGCTGTAAATAGTTGTATCGGTCCTTTGTGGTTTAATGTTGGTCAATTTTTTCCCCTAAAATTTTCTGTTTTAATGTTAAGATGTTGTTTTGTAATTTTGAAAACTGTTTTGAGTACTGTACTGAAAATTGTTACATGGGTCCTTTTCAGTTTTAATCTTGGTTTGTTTTATTTCTAAAGTTGTTCGTTCAATTAATATGATGTTATTGAAGCTGTTTTAGTGCTGTTTTAGTGTGTTTTACAGTTCTAAAAATTTTTTATGTTGGTCCGTTTTAGCTTTCATTTTGGTTTTATTTTTCTTAAATTTTTTTAATGCTATGATGTTATTGTTAAGATGTTTTTTTGGTTTAGAAAATAGTGTTGAGTACTACAAATTGTTGTTTTTTCTTTGCAGTTTTAATTTTGGTTTGTTGTTCCCCTCTAAAACTTTCTGTGTTTTTGAAATTTAGGAAAAAGTTAAATGCTGCAAACTGTCATATCAATCCTTTGTAGTTTAAATTTCTGTTTGTTTTTTCCTAAAATGTTCTGATTTAATGTTATAATGTTATTATTGTTACGATGCTTTTGTAATTCAGGATAAAGTTTCAAGTGTTGCAAATAAAAATTAATATTAGCTCAAAGTTAATTTATTTGTTTTGGTTACCGGTAGTCATAGTTTTGGGTATATGCAAGGTGTTAAAAAAAGGTGGTGACATATTTTACCTAGTGATTCCTTGAGCGAAAGTAAGGAGAAAATCAAGTATAACATTTTTTCCAAAATCTTAAAATGGGGCAAACCTGACTAGCTTTTTGCCTTATTCTACCCCATTTTGCAAATAAAAATCGTAATATTTCAGCTATTTCTAAATCGATTTTTTTGAACTTGGTATCGTTTGATAGGGATTTCAAAATGCTAAATAAAAGTATTCCAGACGTTCATAAAATCAGCCGTTTTTGGGTAGTTTAAGTTTAACAAATTCAAATGGCCTACATTTTGAAAGCTTAAGTTGAATCAAGATGATTTTTTTTCTAAAATGGGTTCTAACATGGGTTTTTTCTCTTTTACCTTAAAATACATACCAAATATTTATAAAGATCAATTGAAAAAGTTGAAAGATAAAAATTTTTATGTAAAAAACACGAAATGGCGGATATCTGGTTAACGAAGTGATTTTGGAAAAATTTGTATAGGTACTTGATTTTCTTGGTACTTTCCTGTTAAAGGGAAAATTCATTATTATCAATGATTTTTTCTCGATATATCGATATTTTTATTTTCCGATCCATTACAAATTGACAATAACTAAAGTACTAAACTGATCATGTTTAGGCTAAAATAGTCTATTATATGGATTAAGAAATAAAACTGTCCTAAGCTAACCTAAAATAACCAACCAAACTTGCTGGACCATTTAAAAATTCCGTTTGGGTTTGATATTAGAAAAGGCAAGTTAAACATGGAATTTTTAAATGTTATAGCAAGTTTGGTTAGTTATGTTAGGTTATTTTTTTAGAACAGTTTCATTTCATTATTGTTTGTTGGTACTGAACAATATTTATCGCGTAGTTGTCAGCAGATATGTTTCAATTTGTTAATATCAATCTATCGAGAAAAAATCATCAATAATAATGAATGTTCCCTTTAACAGGAAAGTACCATTTTCTCTTTATTTTGGCCCAAGGAATCACTAGGTAAAATATGTCCCCACCTGTATAAGGTGCTTGAAAAAGATATTAAGATGAGCAATATTTCAAAGCAGTGCCAACTCTCCATGAATTTAAGGCTTTAACATTTTTCAACTTTCATAATTTCACGTAACATTAGTGATAATTCTTTTTTTTTAAGTATAAGCTTTTGAAAATAGAAAAGGGCCAGAAGATAATGCTTCCTCAATCCATCAGAGTTTCAGTTATATTTTACCTGCAACCTGCAACAATCAACAGCTCTTGGTTTCAAGGGGTAATAAAGATGGTGAACTATTTGATTTTTTCGATACACAATGCAAATAATGATTAATGCAGCTCTACTAAAGTTATGAAAACACCTCTGCTAGAAATTAGGTAAAAAAATCATGGATTTTGTAGATTGAATCTATAGTAAGACAAGTAGGTATTTATCAACTTCCTTTTAGTTAGATCCCACAGGCTCAACCTAGCTTGTACATACAGTATACTTTCGTACATAGTAGTTAGTAATAGCTTTTGATTTTTAACCGTAAGTTTTACAGCATGGGGACTATTTAAAAAAAGAAAATAAACAACTGGAGATACCATGGATTAGTAGCCACATAGCAAATTTCATCAAAATCGGACTACAGGTTTATTCTGTAGGTGTACACCGCTTCAGTATGTGTGACCTCTGCACTATGAGTACCCTAAGACCAGATGTTTCTTTAACCAAAATCATTGATTAAAGAAGTCCACAAATAAAGGATAACTGGGTCCAGTTGCAAACCTTTGTCAAGCTACTGAGTTTCCTGACATATTAAGTGGTTCTTTGAAAGTAGTATATTGGTAAATCAAGTGGTAGCTTCAGTGAGCTACTTTTGCAATTTATATTTCTTTACTCTATTAGAAATAATGTTTGATGCGGTAGTTTCCATTATACTGCTGGACAAGATTGGAACACTACAGAGGACTGCAAGGGGTTTTTAACAGTTTGTCATTGGAACTTGAGTTATAAGTTGTATTAAATTAATGCTGTTTTTTGGGCAGGTTGGTTGTTGTTCGTTTCTTTCTGGCCACAGCTATAAATTTAAGGTGTCGGTTATGATACCAAGCTATAAACTTGAACTGACAGCTCTAAACTTAAGGATTATACAGAAGGAGTAGTACTACATAGGTACAATAAAAAAATAACAAAACACTAATTTTATTATCAAAACACTTATTTGTGCTAAAACATTGCCATAAAATTATTATACAATAGTATAGTTAACATCATCATAACAGTAGAATTAAATTATTCATAAGAATAACAGGAACTCTCATCACACTATTATTATTAAATGTAAGTAAAATTCCTCTGATAATGGAGAATAAATTGTAAATAGCTCTTAAAATGCAACATATGTAAAATTTAAAACACCACAAGTTTTGTTTTGAAAACAAAAATAAAACAAAAATAATCTTTCAGTATTAAATATTTTTTACAGAAAATATTACAGTAAAACACATACATAAAATGTGCATGAATAACTTTCAGGCAACAAAGGAATAGATGAAGAGGGCAAATAAACATTATGACAGAATGAATTCATCTATGCTTTGGTAGTGGAAAGACTGTTTCAAAAAACATCATTATCAACGTAAGCAGGTGTAACAGTGAAACGTTTCGGTTTATTTTTACAGGAAGGTTCCTCGCATAAAGGGGAGTCCTTTGGCTCCACAGGACTGTTGTAGGGAGTGACTAGAGAACTCATGGCTCCCCAGTGACGAGTCAAGCTTTGGCCCATGTGGGGAGAAGCTAAAACAATATCAATGTTTATTACCTTTCAGCAAATTTCCCTAAAGGGAAGTAACGGTCCAACGTCCAAGTAACTGTGCTTGGACAAGTGGAGTCAATTAAGTGGCTTGGTGAGGTGAGGAGGTGTTTCATTTCTTTGACTGGAGGTGTTGGAATGTGCCATACCATTATCCCCAGTAAAAGACAAGAAACAACAACAAACACCTCCCGCCACCATGACTCCTCCGTGGTATTACTCATTCAGTCAGACCGCAGAAACAGAGAGACCTAACCTTGTGTAAATATTTTGTTACTATTATAAACTTGAATTTGAAAAAAAACCTGAGAACATACTATTTTCTCCAACTAAGCTAAATTTACAGCCAAAGTAACAACTGTGTAAATATCTTAGTCTTAGCTAAAAACAGAGTAAGTTAAAAATAAACTGAAAATGATTTTAAAATGGCAGACTTAGAGTTATTCCACTGACAAGTACTATAGAATAAACATATTATCTTAGAGGTTTGTTATTCTTTGACTCAGCTAATGACAATTTCAAACCAAGTTTCAGTCTTATTCAAAATAGAGTTTGATGTTTACTATTTTATTTCCCTTTATTCCATAAAAACTGAAACTAACTAATAACACACTTTACAAATTGTTACTTGTCCTCTGGTCTGAAATAGTAAAGTTTGCAAAAAAAAACCCTGTAATAGGAGAAAAATATTCTGTTGATATCAACACATTCAAACGTAATTGGACATGACAAACTAAACCAAACAGGCTTCAGATTTGACGGTAAAGTTGGGAGTTTACTCTTTGATTCTAGTCATTGGTATTGCCTTTAAATCAAAGATGGAAGCATCCTAGATTGAAAGTCAGTTAATGCACGTTATTGCACTGTCCACTGAGTGTGCCACTCCCGGCAGTGTCTTGTGTAGCACTACTGGCTCCACTGGCCAACAAATTTTTACGGGCCCCCTGCAAACTTATTTTTTGGGCCTCCCTCTCATTAATTATATTTTTAGACCACCGATACAACATAGTGAAACGCCCTCCCCCTCCCCCCAGAGTTATTTTTGGACCACCGATACAATGATCAAACAGATTATAAAAAGAGTGGTAAATAAATTATGGGTTATGTTCCATAAAAGGGTGTGTTAAGTATTTCAGTCGTGGTTTGATGAAAATGTTACATCACTACATCATTATATCAATATCAGTGTGTGTAAATAGTTTTGAAATCAAATAAAAAAACATTATTTTCCATCGTATCAGAATGTTTATATCAAGGAGGTTTTACATTTAATTTATCACACATGTTATCCATTTTTATTACCCTGATAATTAGACTAATTCGTTACAAGGCAAAAATGTGGTTCGAATTCACCTATAAACTGTAGGCCCCTTAGTGGCCTTTGGCTGTATTGGCTATTGATAAACAGCTGTGTCTAAGGAATATGTCAGCCTTAGTCCCTTTCAAAACTAAAAGGTTGGGCCACTCATCGTCATCCTACACTCATCTTCATTAATTCTTGGCTTGAAATACCTACATTGTCCAAACCAAAGTAAAGCCAACGTAAGCTTTGGTTGGTTGGGTCGTCATTTCAAAGTAAAGTATTAATTTATTAGGTTAGTTTAATCTTTGGTTATAATTAACTCATACTAAAAGATGGTTAATTTAATAGATTGACGTACTTTTATCACAGGCTAAAATAGCCTATTGCATTTTTTAATTTTATCTTTTGTGTGGATTTTAAGCGTTTAACTTACAACAAATGTCTTTGGTATTGGTTAATTGTGAGGTAAAATAAGATATGGGCTAACAAACACAGCCAGTAGAGTAGCAGTATATTGTAGTTAACAAAGTACAATCAATATTACGGCAAAACTAAAATGTAAAATAATACAATATTAAAAGCCCCAGCCAACGTTCATGACTCCAGGCTCCAAAGTAACTTATTGTTTCAAAATGTTTTCAGACGACATAAGCAATGTACGAAATCACTGAGAAGAAAAATATTTCTCTGTGACGAAAGTAAGATTGCATAATAATCAAAGACTCACGTTAAATTTGTTACCCTAGTTCGTTATCACTGAAGAGGCCTAAAGAAATTAAATGATAACAGATAACAACATATTATTAATGACATTAATGTTATTACTTGTTCAATACAATTATTGAATGATTGATAATACATTTAAATAAGAATGAGCTCCAATTTTTCCGTTTTCAGCCCCACTCGTCTCACGGGCCTCTCTGCTAACCGTTTCCCGCTCACCGGTTCGCGGGCCCCCTTAGCTCCCGGGCCCCCCCCCCGCATTGCGGGCCCTGCGGGCCCTTCTGTTACACCACTGCCACTGGCTTACCAATCGTAACGATACTTCACTGCTTTAGATCAGTGCACATACCAATAGCCTGTGCTTTGTGGTGAAGGGCAGTCGAGTCTTGAAAAAAGTGAGTTAAAATGCCTAGTAGAGTTGAAGAGGTAAGTACCATTAAAACTAATATATAACGTTACTCCCTGATATTTTCTACTTTTTACAAATCTCTCTGTACCAAAATTAACAGCTTCTGTACAACGTTCTGATGGAGAGAAACAGAACTATAAAATGGAACTGTCGACTAAACAAGGTGTTGGATGAAAAAAATTGAAACAGTTGATTATGCTTTTCCAACCCAAAAATTGAACAAGATTATAACTGAACAACGAAAAGATTAAAAGGAATCCCTTTAGTATGGATCGTGTTGATTAGGATGGTGTGTGTGTAGGGGTTGTGGGGGAGGGTAAGGCTCCCAACAACAGTGAGAGTCACAGCACTAGATACTAGTGGCATTAAGATAATAAAACAGCAATTAATTGTTGAGAATGCTGTATAAAATAGCAAGAACAAGAACGTGGTGGGGAACGGTTCTCGTGGACATGCGCAACCCGCTCGCCACTCTAATGGACACTATCCTACTCAGGACCTGTTAATGGTTTTAAATTTAAAACAGAATCATCGAACAATTTTTGTATTAATTTCAACTGTTTTTGTAATTTTCCAAAATGATGTTTACAATTTTTTCCATTCCTAAGTTTAAAGAAATTTTCCTCAGGGGAATTTCTAAACGTAAAGAGGGGGAAAGCTACAAGTTAACTTGCACTGATTTTGTTTCTAGACTATGCATACACATACACTTAATGTCTTAAATTGAAGTTTCTGGATCACCACTCGGTAACAGTAATAGAAAACTTCCTGATATTGCTTTAAAATGGCTTGAATTTATGATATCAGCCTTAAAAATGGTCCAGAACCCTTTATTCCATTTAATGTCATGTATATGTGTGTTACACTGAGCTATAACTGGAGGCAGTACTAATTTAGAGTTTGACTATTTCAAAGTGCTGTTGAGTTGTAAGGTCAGTAAGGTGTTAAGTGTACCTTTTCTTGTCCATCCAAATAAAAATCCTGATTGGTTGATTCATTGATTCTGTCGGGGCGGACATTGTCCTGTTCCACGTCAGCCAGGCTTTTTGTGCTCCCCGCTTGGTGCTTGATGAACTGCAGTATCCTATCTATGAGCTCCTCCTGAGTAAGGTGTCTGCCCTTCTCAGTGTTCCAAGAGTGCTATCCCTTACCTCGTTCAAAGCTGTGCTGTCATAGAGAAGATGATCTGCAGTCTCCTTGGACTGCTCACATTTTCTGAATACAGTGTCTCCATTGTGGATCCTCAGTAAAAATCCTGTTCAATGGTTCAAGAAAATCCCATTTTATTCCCCAATGAATGTCGTAAAAAATCTTGTTGTATCCCGCATCCCCAAACGGTCTAAAAATCCTGTTTTCAGGATGAAAATCCTGCGTATGGAAACACTGAAACCATCCCAGTATACTACAAAATAGCTGACAGCAATACAACATTTCTTTGAGAAGTGCTTCCCCAGGTACTCATTATAGCTAAATGATCTAAAAAACACACTACATAACGGACAGAGATCCTTAATATTATCTTGATCTGATCCACGGCTATCACAAATCTAAGGAGGCGGTGTAATTAATCCATACAATAGATCGTGTCGTTTAGAGTGGCGAGCGGGATAGGCATTTTCCACAAGAACCCTTCCCCTACAACCATTGCTTTTGTTATTTTGTATAGTTAATTGTCTCAACAGTAAATAGTTTAAAAGTACAAAATTACGTCAAATCACACTTTTAACAAATAAAGCCTATTTACACTTATACTGTTTACTCACAAGACGGTAAATACATATAAAAGATGCAGGTAAGTGGTGATTGATTTCGATTGGACTCTCTAATCATCATCAGACCCAATAGGCGAATTACAAGAATCTCAATATGGCGTCCCTTGTACACTATTGGCTACCACAAGTACCGGCCAAGAAGTTTCTATAAGTACTACTGGAGTCAAAATTCACTTGTTCATTAATTAGCTTATTTCTATTTTTACATTTTTCCCTAAATATAAAATTTTTTCCAAGCATTCATCACATTTCCTTTCTTACAATTGTTTAAAATACATACATTTTCCTTACAATTTTCCCGACATTTGATCTTTTCAGTTTGTTGTTTTTCCATAAAGAGACATGGTTTTTGAAACGTTTAACAAAGTTTACAGTTTGTCCTATGTAACACCTATCACAATGGTTCCAATTTATTTTGTAGAACCCCGAAGTGTCAAATTCATTAGTAATTCATCAATTTGTGGAAGCAATATTTTACAATAAGATATATGTATTTATTTAGATATATGTCTTGTGAGTAAACAGTATAAGTGTATATATATTTATTACAAGTGTTATTTAATGTATGTTTGTACTTTCAGGTAATTTAATAATACTTATGATGCTGATCAAGAAGTTTTTTAATCCAATTAATAGCTGTTGAATATTTTAATACCACTATCATCTAGTAGTGTGACTCAAGGGAGTCTAGTGGTAGAGTTTTGGACATTGTTCCCCGAGGCCCCAGATTCTAATCCTGTCAACCACCAATGGATAATCGATTTTACCTAAATGAAATGCCGCAACCTCTCTTGGAGTAGTCGGAAAAAAAATCCCAGACTAGAGTCTAGGTAGAATTAGTGTTGTTGAGAGCCTTTCCTTCATCTTTTTACCTTGTAACATACCTGGAGTGGTAGGTGCCCTGTTGAGAGTGCTAGGCAGGTGAGTTGGTCGCTGGAGCACGTTGGGTCGTACGGTCAGTTGATGCCACATTGACGCAAGGTCCTGCACTGTGAGGCGGTTCAAGTCAGGCATAGCTCCATACGCTGACCACGTGTTCTGGTTCATGTTGATCCTCTGAATCATCAGGTTATAGATTAATTATAATAGTAGGTGTTTACGGTACAAGTGTGAAAGTTTCAGGGTATGGCTTGTGAAGAAAAAACCTGAGGAAGCCGTTTTTGATATACATATTTTAAGGAAGTGGCTTAAAACTTTGCGCTTGCTTGTCCTTATGGGCCTGAAAGGACAGTGCGTGGAACCTTTGAATACAGCAGACCCCCTCCTAACCGACCCCTCATTAACCAATAAACGGATTATCCCCCCTCGCTCGTAACAATACAATTTGTTTTTTCCGACCTTGTTTTGAGAGCAATTTGGTTTAACCGCTGCTTTCTAGGAATCTCCGGATTTCCGTTCCCATGTTTGGTGATGGGAACAATACACTAAAATCTACAGAATGTTACTAAGAACAAGTTTTTTTGTATTTATCCTAAATAAACATCCTGTCTCGCAACAAAATGGTTGCTTGTATCTTTAATTTTGACAATAATATTGATACTGTATTACAACAAATTTGGAAAGTATCAATTGATATGACTTACTAAAGATATTATAATATAGGGAGTCTCAAGTCTACTGAATTAATAGAACTAGACTAGATGTAATTCAAGTGCTAATGTTTTTTTTTTGTTTTTGTTTTTTTTTGTTGACAATAAAATGAACATACTATAATTGTGTTACATATTAAATAAAAGATGTGTAAAATAAAATAGGTGTCTTCTGAAATGAATCCTAAATGACAATGATTGTAAACAAAAACAAAGTTAACTTATTAAACATAACATATGGTATTTTTTTAAACATACAGTATGTTAGAAAAGACACATCAATTTTCCCCCTTT
>NW_026542600.1:18688341-18767755 GCF_028750875.1 Macrosteles quadrilineatus
TGTAAGAACAATAAATATTCAATAGGTGAGTTAAGCTAACATAGTAATATTCACAACAGTTATGGTAGAAGAAAGAAACTAATTAAAAAAACCATATTAAAATAACACAGAAATGATTGGAGTTTATTTGGAGACTACTACGTTTTCTATGGGATGATCTTCCCAAAAGGAATGGGTTCTTATGGAAAATTATAAAATATTCTTTCTTATTTAAAGGTTTTTAGCTTGACTATAAGTACTTGATAGCAAACTATCAGCAATGACTCTGTGTGTTATTTTAGACTGCCAAAGAAGATGTATAAACGTTCCTGGTCATGCAAAGTTACCAATGAATTATAGGTTAATTAGCATTGCTGTGCGTACGAACTATTTGATTGCTCTATTGTAACTTGTTTTGATCAAAGCTTATCTCAAAGAGTACAAACCTTTGCCCATTGTAAGAGGCATTGTAGAAATTGTTTTATAGAATTATCATAGTCAAGACGACTCATGAATATATTTCGAAATATTTTAGTTCTTAAGAAATATAGTGTTCAAAATTTATATATTATTGAAAAATGAATGTTATTATGTAAAAAGATTATGTTAAGTTAGCTATAGTATGCACGCTACACCAGTAGGTTCAGACAAAATGTTGATCGTAGGTACATATTGATTTAAGTACTGTAACAGAATATGAAAATATAAATTTTTTGCATTAATCACAAATATTTGCTCAATTAAAGCAAAATATGCTATACCTTTTGATTATGATGCATTTGAATGACGAAAGGAATTACATTTCCAGACTTTTGGAATATGTGAAAATCGTCTATCGATACACATATACATCTGTGCGCCTTTTGATTATCAAGTTTTATTTATTTGTGTAAATGGACAGAACACTTTTTTTAAATATGGATATTTTATGATAGGACATAATTCATGTTAAATTCTAATTCTCGTCATTACATTTATATGATTCAATGCAACAAATGGTATCACTCTGTCATAAATGACTGTTTATTTTATATGTACATGGTTCTTTACCAAAAAAGATCTTTGGTGTCTTTATGTCTAAGAAAATAGCCTACAAAGTTAAGATACAAAAATAGTGATGTTTATAGATTTGTGTAGACATTGAGGAGACAAGGGACCAATATTACATAATCGTAAGTTTAAAATTATGTGATTGGACAACTATATAGATTTGTGTTGTAAATATATATGACACTTAAGTAGGCAATTGGTAAAATTTAATATATGTAGAGTAAAACTGAAAATATTAACGATATAGGGCCAGGCAAAATGTGGCAAATCACTGCCATAGGTGAACAATGAACTATTGTGGGTAAAACTGTAAATATAAAGATAACTCAGTAGGATAAACATGGCAAGTGTAACCTTACTGGTGTCATATTATGCATAAGTCACTCAAGCCAGTAAGTCTAGTATTCTGTAGACCTACACGTTCAAATAAATAGTATACTTTCACCGAGTAGTGATAGAAAGTCAGGGTGGCAAATCAACTAGTATAGATGATTTATTACCTGAAGGACAAACCAGTAGTTAAGTAACCCTGTAGGCTACTATTAGTAGATTATTTACCGGGTAATGATAGCATGTTAGGGTGGCAAGCATGTCACTTTTGTGTGTGTTTCTGACTTCTCTCTTGTTTCCTTGCAGACTCGTCCCTTCGCAATGTTAACGTGAGAGCGGTCGCTCCTAAACGAAGGAAAACACCGTCTTCGTGCTTGTGAGTTCATGTGTTGCCTGTTCTGATTCATTTTATAGTCGGATTGCGCTTAGACCCCGACCCCCTTGTCTTGCATTGGTGTCAACATCGCTTTTTATTCTTTGCATGATGAAATTGTCCGACAGTGTTGCATCTTGATAGTTACAGTTAGTGTTTTGTGTACATCCGCGTTCCGTGCCGCGTTCGCAACACTGTTCGCGTTCGATTGCTTTTCCGAGTTTTGCGTCCCCCGGCCGATTTGCCGATTTGCCGATTGTCCGACCCTCGCGGCGAGCGCAAGCGAACGTGCCTTGTTGTCGGGATAGACATGACGTCGTACTGTACTGTATCGTAGTAGTATTGGATGTTACTTGTAATTTTAGTGTTATATGTTTGATAACGTTGGTGTTTTTTATTTCAGCTGCACAGATTCCACAGCGAGGCAGTAAGTACTGGTCCCTTCTTGATACAGTATTTGTAAGTACTCTACTCTTTTATCGCATGCCAAGTCCCACAACCAGATTGGGTTGCTTGGTGCCCGATCGACACGACCGATGAAATATCCTAATTGTTGATATCTTTGTAATATACACAAAGTTCGAGAGAACAATTCAGCTTCTCAGTAAACACATTGTCAACTCGTTTCATTGGCTCATTAAAGGAACTTTTACCCTTCCCCCCAATAAAAGTTCTTCATATTTTCTCAGATGTTTAATTTAATACTTCTGGCTGAACAAAGTTTTGGTTTAGCCCTTTGGATGAGCTTGATTTTTGAGAGGACAGGAAAGAATCCAATACCATTAAAAACGGTTTGTTGTCTGCATTAGAATTTGTGTAGAATTTTTCGTACATCTTTTATTGAATTGTTATTTCCAATAAATAAAAGTTGTGCTATTTTTTTATAAATTTAGTTTTACCTCATGAATATGCAAAAAGATTGTACAAAATTAATCAGCAAGCAGATATAAATGAGTTATTTACTGATCTATGTTCCTTCAAAGATAATTCTCAGCAGACGACACAAGACATTTTGAGATAGTTGAACCTATTGCATGAGACCTCTTATCACAATAAATAAATGTAATTAAGAAAATGTTTAATAATTTGCAAAAGATTAGACCATACTTCAAGGTAATTTGCAAAGGCTTGTTTGAACACGAAAGGTTCTTACATTCATGAAACCTTAAATACATTATTTAAACCCCTACATATTTTATATGCAATAACTATTTTCATATTAACGATTTCATGTAAAACAAACAGTATACAACTTGAATAAAAATAAAACCAGGTAAGTAATAAAAAAGGAACTAGCCTACACATTGGAGTTTTTGAAGTCCACATCCTTAAAACAGAAGTTATAGCTGTTGGTATTATATAATTCGAAAACTAACCTTGAAAAGATAAGGTAAGAGAAGGAGGAGGGTAATATTTGGCTTACCTATAAACTCGCGTACAAAACTCCTAAATATTGAATGTTAGTTTGATTTATGTCAGATCAATAATTCGTAGTTAGTAAAAAAAAAAAACTATAATATAAAAAAAACAACAATTTAAGTGAATTTCATGTCACATAATTGTATAGTATAATGAAATCAGAAGTAAATAGAAAATTTTTGAACAGTCTAGGTTAACAAAGTAAAAAAAAACCAACATAAAACAGTTGTCATATATTTTTAATCGAGGTAAGCTTAGTAAACCTATGTAAAGTCAAATTTCCAATTTTCTACATATTTACTATCATTGTTCAACGTATACCGATGACATAATAAATTGATAGAAGATGAACAATTTATTTGAAACTATTAACAAATAAATAATAGTTAGAGCCAGAAATGAATCGGACCATTGTTGTGAATGGAAAGTTGATCCCCCAAACTAAAATTTCCGATTCCCCCTTAAAACACTACACAGTTAAGAAAACTATTGCTTGGATATAAGTTGTTTGGAAAAAGCAAAATATAAAATATTCGACTGGAATTGTAGGTTTGCTTTATGCGTTGACATATTTAATTAAATAATAAATGACGAGGTTTTCGCTATGTTTTTACATTTTATTTTCATAAATTTTATTCGACAAATATATTTAGATTTTAAGATGTGCATACATACATGTGTATGCAAAAATATATTTGAATAACCAAAAGAATTTTGAAACTATATTTTTTCGTAAAACAAAACGAATCCAGTTTTTGTGAAGACCTAATGAAGCTATTTAAAAGCGAGTATGTATTAAAAATGATAAATATTGTAGCAACGGAAGTTCACTTTATACAATTTCAAGCATTTACATTTGTAAATAATTTGCATGACTATTGAGATGAGTATATATTATACTGTTCTGTTCAAATCGGGTTGTTGAAATACATTTTAAGTTCTTGTAATTGCCTGTATTCCAAATTCACGATAAAGTAGCTTATTGAGTTATTTAAACTTTCAAAATAAGATATATCTCAACAACCCTTAAGTTAATTGACACTTCTTATAATAGTAATGGTATTTTTGGTTAAAAAATATAGTTAAAAAAGTCACAAAATATACTAGCGGAATTTTCGGTTCAAACATAGAGTAAAAATAAAAAAAACACCTGTGAAAATCACGAGTTTCACCGCCAAAAATTTTCAAAACAATGTATGACATAGAATTCTCTGTAATATGATTGTTGTCGGTCGGAAGGCCTTACGAGGGTGACACATGTTCCGGGGGGAGGGGGGCATTATTGAGGTAACATACGGCTCAAACATCTGCCCACTATATATCCAATAATGTATATTTAAGCGCACCATCGATATTAAACTGGTGTAATTGAAAAACCAGTAATGCCTACTACAGTGGCAGGTGCCTGCTAGTGTCTTCAGGCACAATCTTCAAGGACCTTGATGTCGTCGAGAGCCCCCCCCCCTGTCAGATAAATCTTCTGAGGACACTTCTTGCCAAGGCATAGCAGACAAATGTCTTAATCTTCCCAACTTTGTTTATCCCTATCTTAATATTCTTATGCCATCAATATATTGTTCTCAGTTCTTTAGTTGGCATTCATTCCTTCTACCTCCTCAGATTCTTGAGTCTGAATTTTGTTCCTAGGGCAAAGAGCTTCGTTCTTTATGGCATTCTCGATGGCTTTATTTTCTTTTAAATTCACACACAACTTAACAAACAAGCGTTCTCTTCAATAACAAACAGTTCTTAATAATAAGATAAATAAATGGTTGATCATAAAATGGTTTAATTTTTTCTAATAACCAAACAAGAGCTAACGGCCTGAGGCCGAAACGCATTTGTCGAAAAAACTAGGATTGTAAAATGGAAATAAATCTTAACGATTTTAAGCCCGATGAACTTAACACAATCTTTATCAAATACAATATATTATTTTGTTAGAGACTACAAAGACTAAAAAAAAACTTGTAATTTTTTTTTATTAAAAAACTGACCATCTCTATAACTGATACTATAGGCATAAGACAGTTATGGTTAGAAGAGATTCATAATCCTAACCCTAATCAAATATGGTAGTTTTAAAAAAGTAGTCGGTTAAACCCAATCAAAAATGAAAATGCACTGATGGTATATTACTGATATTACTTTATCATTTATTATAAGTTGCTAGGTGGACATTTGGCTATTGAAGTCAGCATAGTAATAATATGTTCAAGTGGGGAAAAATACAAGAATGCAATTTCTTTAATGTTTTTTTTTTACCAGAAAACTTTACAACAGTAAAAGTAACCATTCGTGCATCATAAAAGAGAAGAAAATATGAACGATTTCTTTAAAGTATAACATATTACATTATATTACATATAATATTACATTATTATATGTAAGTCTAGACTTACACGTGGATCTGAACATATATCGTAATTTTAAATACTAAAAAACTATCGAGTCCAGACGAATTATAAAATCAATTTGAGCTAATTTCAAAAGTAATACTTTGCACACTTTAAACAAATATCACTGAAATCTTCTACCTAAATTGATTTTAACCGCCTATTTCAGAAAATAAATAATTAGCTAATTTGTAAAAAATGAAAACATTTTTTAAAATGTATTTGTCAATCGGTCAAAATGTTTACTACCTATACATTATGAAGAAGGAGATGGCTGTTTTTCTGTCTTTGCTTAACACACAAGCAATTGAACAAAAATTTCACACAAGTATAGCTGTAACAAAGTTTGTTTCTGTATTTTGATTTCATTAATTAGGCTTCGAAGTTTATAGGCATTAAAAGTAAATATTCATTGGTTACAATGACAACAAAAAGAAAACTTGCAGTGTTTAGATTTGATAATGTTAATATTTTTATTATACTTCCCATATGACTGTATTCAACCAAAGAGGGTATTATGGAATTCAGTTGTACAATTCACGTCATATAAACAACGGTAGGATAGTTTTAATTATAGTTTGAATGGACTTTTCCTACACTAGGTTTTTTTTAATACAATGCGTTTCGGAAGGCAAGGGAACTCCTCTCGTTTTTAAGGGACCTAGATAATAATCTACATTTACCTAATTGCCAAATTACCATATCCAACCCCAAAAGTTCCCTTACCTGCCAAAACATAGTGTAGTGAAACATTTAACGCAGGAAAAGGCCATTTAAAACAAATAAAATTAAAATACTTATCCTTAGCAATGTTAAACTTTAAAACACAGTAGGATAGTATTACAGACTTAAACTGCACTGTCTTTACAGCAGTTATTAAGAACAATAGTTATAAGAAACAAATAATTTTTTCTGCGTTCTTTCCCAGTAGAAAAGCTTTGTAAAACTTGTAGACCGTGTTTATGAATTTTACGATATTTTAATTTTTTTTCCATTGTTGCACCGTCCCACGTCGCGTTGGTCTGTACCATGCACGGTCTCACAAATTGTTATATCATGGATGTTTATTAACCGATCTTAAAAACTTAAGTACCATTGGATTAGTCATTAAATTTACGAAAAATGCTTATTGCTGACATTATTTTGAATCATCACTTATTTTAAAGACAGACAATTTTAAATGGCAGTCATTTTGGATTGGTACAATTTATAAATCTGATACTTTATGCAAAGATTGGACCTACGTTTTACTACTTACGTGCTAAGTTTCAAGTCAATCGCTTAAGAAGTCCGAAACTTATGGATTTATTTGTGAAAATCACATAGACACACAGACAGAAAACCAGGTATCTTAGACCCTTGTTTATATGGTGTTTTGCATTGTTTTGACCTAAGGAACAAATATACAAAAGGGTACACGAGGGTTTCGGGACACCCTGTATATAAGCTTGGCATATTAATATATAAGGGTTAAAGAAAATGCAATTATCTAACTCTGTAAAAGTTCTAGCTAGCATTTAAACTATATTATATTGTATTTATTACCATTCCCTACATTTGCCTAAAGAATTATTCTGTATCACGAAAAGATAGTGCTTATATATCAACACATTAACCGTAGTAACATTGAATTTATCCTTTTTTGATTAAAGTCAATGTGATGTTTATTTTGTTGATTTGTAAGGCTCCTCAAGAATTCTAGATGTGTCCATAACCTAATGGTGACATACTCTTACACATTTAATTACACGGTAATAGTTGATTACATTTTAATTTATGGTGTTTAACGTTACCGTTGTTTATTTACTTGATGTTCTAAATCTGGTTGAATAGATATACTGTGGAAACAAAGGGGACTCAATACAATTAAACCAAATGATAAGAAATATAACATACCTTAAATTTAAAGAAAGCGTACCTAATATTTTGTTACCTCCTTGTTTTACTGAAACAATTTAAATTTCTGAATTCCAAGTACAATGGTACCTACTTTTATTTTAATTCATATTTCGTGTTGATATTCTTAAACATAACTCTCAAATCTAAACGTAAATTTGACTAGTAAAGAATATAAAACAATACGAAGCTACATTACCTTAAGTTTAATTTCGTCGCATTTAAGGTAAAAATGTCTAGATATTATAATCAATTTCTGTAGACGTACTGAATAAATTTGCTATAATCCGTCATGTAAACCAATATTCAAACCTCATTTACAAAGGATACCAGCAACCTTTACATTTTAACCGTACATTCTGACACATGGAGAAAACAATCTGTTTTAGGTTGACAAATAAATTTTCAGGAATATCCGATGATACACGGAAGACTTAGATAATGTTTTCGACGCACGCAACAAACAGTGTTGAAACGTGAATGGCATTTAGACTGGGGCCACCTCAGCTAGACTTAGTCTGAGTCATTTGCTCTTCTGGAAAGGTCATACGCTAAACAGACATTGCCTTCACCCTTAGTAATAATAACATCCTATTAATTATTATATAATATATAAAATAATAATAATAAAATATAAATAGGCTATAATAATGTTAAACCAGATATAACCCAAGTAGCAAAAATTGTTGGCCCTACGTTTCTGTCGATGGTTGGCCATCGGTATGTTTTGGCACTAAGTCTTACGGTTGGCCAACTTACCAATTTTTAACAAAGGGCCAACCATCACATGGGGCCTAAACATAAAAACACAAAATAATAAAGGTTTAGTTTGAAAAGCATAATTATCAGTTGAGTAAATTGATTAAATAGTTAATGTAAACAAATTTTGAAAAAGAAATAGAGTTTCTTTTTGCTCAGATGGGTCTCGAACCTGGTACCTTCTACTCATGAGCCTCTTACTATACCTCTGAGCTACTTGGGTAGAGGTTTATAAATTTTCAAATTAATTAAAGCCTCCTAGATAATAAAAAAATAATAAAATAAATAAATACAAATAAATTATGAATAGGCAAAACTCTCACAGATATTACCATCGATTGCACCATCCGTTATTATTGTAACTGAAAATGTTAAAATAATTTCCTGCGGTTTATGTTGATAGATGAGGGTTTAAGACAAAGAAAAATCTGAAAACTATTTTTAAACGGTTCAAAATTATTTAGTATCACAATGGTATTTAGTATCGAAATGTCAAAAGTGAAAACCAATAAATATTTGGTAAATTGGAATATGGTAAAACTGTTTGTTTATACTTTCAAATATTAAACTTTGTAAAATCGTGACCTCGCAAGGGTTTTGTCAATTTCATTTTTTAATGGTTCAAAATTTAGTGGTGTATTTAAAAGTTTAGGGCACAGCGAAAATAGTAAAATGATTACCCAAAGCTTACTATCAGAATTATTAAGTATTAAGTCATGAAATTTAGATTCAATTTAACAAAACATTATAATTAATTATAAAGTAGAGATTTAACTTACGGATAGGATTTACTATTGGTTTAACATGTAAAAAGACGAACACGATTTTACATCAAGTCAACGAAATCTTTTATGTTTTGTTTCAGTATTATCAGTTGTTTAGTATTATATCATACATATATATTATTTGGATTTTAATAATAATAAAAACATTATGAATACTGTTTTTATGCAACCAATTTTGGAAATACTTCCTAAGAGCTGGTTGTAATTTTGAGGTCCGTTTAACAGAAACCTTACTTAATGTCAAAGTCTATAGACGAGTTTTATCGAATTAGCAAAGATAGATGCCAGAAAATTAACTTTCCTTTTACAAGTAGCAAATTTTGGAAATTCATTCATATACGTACAAGAACTAGAGCAAAATACACGGTGATTTGAAGTTAGAAAGTTTATAAACACGGTTTTTGAATATACGTAAAACATTTTCGTTTATCATTAGCACAAGAATAAATACAATATAACGATTCAATTGGTCGGTTACAGTTTTTCTCTTTATAAGTAATCTTTTTTTTATTTCAACACTCTTATACTCTTTATCCATCCAAAAATTGTTTAATTATCTTAAAGGATACCGATTCTCCTTTTATTTTTAAGTCCGTTGTAAGAGTGCATCTTCATATTTACTGAAGTACCCAACTGATTCTAGGAATTTAGGCCTAATGAGAATATACAAAGAGAATATTTTATTGGCTGCTTTAAACGAATAAATAAATATATCTATTGCAATATTTCCTTCTGGAAAAAATATGCTCTTCGTAAGTAATAAAAAATAAAAAACTCAAATAAAATCAGATTGATATAATATCATTTAGATTTGATTAAAAATAAAAAATAAATACATTACAAGCATTCGAGGGAAGTTAAAACCGCTATATCAATAAAAATTATAAACTGTTAATGTTTAACAACTTTTATAAAATTTGTAAAAGTTAGGAACGATTTCTAATTTGATTTAATGAAATAAGAGACTGGAACTGGTAGTATTTGAGATGATAAAATGCTAAAAGATCGTTCATAAATTCATTAAAAGTGATGTTTATGAGCGTTACCAATTATAAAAATACCGTGGGAAGGTAAGTTGTTGCTAGGGAACTTCCAATTATCTTATTACAAGTTTTAATGGCTGCTAGCTTACACATTAAACAAGTTAAATATAATATTTGCTCCCACAGTTAATATAATTATAATTTCTTGATATAACTAATTGAAAAATATCCAAAATATCCAATAACACAAGTTGAAATGTATTGTCAAAATAACTTCTTTCTGTTTTGTAATAATATATACTTTAATCATTTATTAACTATCGTCTTAAAAATAAATAAACATACATGTAGTATAAAACATATGATCTTATTTTTAATAATGTATTACAAAAATTTATTTAAATATAAGTTTGGTAATTGTAAAGAACTAATTTGAATTAATAGTCAGTATAAAAATACAAAACTTTAATAAAATGATTATTATTTTCAATTATTTGTCATGTTCCAATTTAGTTTAATATCCAGGCAGATCTTTATTCAGAGAGAAATACTATTAGTTTCATTACTATCTTTAAAGGTTGTCTATTTCACTTGTAGGAAGTTTCCAAGAAAAGCCAAATTTGTTAATGTTTATTTTACGGTATGTGTACAAAACGTTTACGATATTGCAATACTATAAATATTGCATACTAACACTTGGAATTTGTTGAGATAATTATTTCAACTAAACATTCTTTTATAGGAATAGATGTAAACAAGCCTGAACGTTGCTACTAAACAATCGAAAAATACGGGATGAGGACACGAAATACATCCAACACATTTTACGGTAGTAAAGGGTTGTAAAGCCAGCGTTTCTGGTTTCACTATTGCCGTCTTTGTCTTTGGCGCATATTTGGTGCGTAGTAGTATATTACGTTACTAGTCCTGAAAATAGATGTTGTCCGGAAAACACATTTCGGACGAGTGACATACGATATTTTACGCCATACTACTAAATCTGTACAAATCCTTATATATTACCACTGACTAAAGGACTAACAATCACTAGTCATAACCTCTAAGAGAGGTTATGTTTTTGTTTATAAACTAACCACTCTCACTCATTGCCAAATACAGTATATAATCAGCTGGTTGGTGTCCGGTAAAACTCATTGCAGTACAGTAGTACGCCGGAGTACGCAATGAAACCCCATTTGATTAATCTGACGGCAAACAGCTGTTTTCTGGACTAAATACTAGTGTGGGAAGTTCGTCAAAACAGTGTAGTGTAGCGTAAAATCTATTAACCAACGAGATTCTTACACTGAAAGCGAAAGCGGTAGTGTTGCTGATGCTTCCAAATTGGGCTTAAACCCCGTTTCTAGAAACCTAGGTTTGAGTTACGTTAGTAGTATGTGGGCGAAGATAGAACTTACATGGGCTCTTATGGGAGCTCCATATTTGGACATGGGATAAAAAGTACTTGGCGGCTCGGGGGATCGAACACGGTCCGACTGGATGAGAGGCGAGTACGCTATCCACTCGGCCACAACGGCAGTTAATAGGATAAGAGTGTAAGGTGGTATAATAGACTTGGAGGTGTGTGTGTATAGGATAAAAAGTGTTTGGGCGGGTTGAGGATTCGAACCCGGGGCGCCTGGGTGAGAGGCGAGTACGCTATCCACTCGGCTACAACGGTAGTTAATAAGACAAGAGTGTAAGGGTGTATATGGAGGCGATAGCTGCCGCGGTAGCCGCCGCCGCCGCCGCCGCCGCAGCTAATGTGTCTGGTTTTGATTTTGGCCACCAGAGGAGGGGTGATGGAGTTCTGATTTTGTCCGCTAGGTGTGTTTGGTTTTGATTTTGGCCACCAGAGGGGTGACGGAGTTTTGATTTTGGCCGCTAGGTGTCCCGCGTGTCTATGGTGGGAAAAAAAATCCTGTGGGAATTCGCTGTGCGGTGTAAGAGATTGACGGAGTTCTGATTTTGGCCGCTAGGTGATTGCCGCCCCCCGGGGGTGGTGTGTGTAGTTCTGATTTTCACCACTAGGTCCTGCGAGTTTGGTTCCGTGGTGGTAGCGGGATAAATCCCTGCACCGGGATCCCTGTGCAAATATCCCACAAAAATCCTCGCTCGGTTAATATAATTCAGTGTAAATAAATCTTATGTATTGTTTGTAGGGGTATTCTAACTGTTATTTTGCAGAGGGTTTTAAACAACTGAACTAAAAACAGTATTCGGTTAAACCAATATGCTAATTAACAGATAGTGTGTTATATTAATATGTGTTGGTATCAAACTGAATATATCAGTGGCACAGTGCTGTTGTGGAGTAATATCCATTTGATGGTTGAACGCTGCTGTGACTGTTTGATATTCTTTAAGTTGACTAGGCTTTACTGTGAATATGCGTGTCTCTGGGTTAGATGTTATCGCGCGGCGACGTGCGACCTCGGACGTGCTTGATGTGATCGCGCGGCGACAGAGGCTATGGACGTGCTCGCGCGGCGGTGCGTAATTGGAATATATATGGTCGCATTGTTATGCGACCCTGTTATATTGTTGCAATAGGTTATATTGTTGGCACAATTTTGGCTAAAATGTTTGGCTAACAATGTCGAGGGCATAATAGCACAATCGTGACTAAAATGTTTTGGCTAATAATGTCGAGGACATGATATGCGTATTGTGTGTCACTTTGATGCTTGGCCATATTTGGTGTGAGGCCAAGGCCTACTTCCGCTTGTTGTCTTATAAAAGGATGGAAGTTTATTTTAAGAAATCAGTCTTGTTCAGTGTCTTTCCCTGACTTGAGGTGAGTTTAGCATTTAATTCACTGTTCTATTCTTTACGCTGTTATGCCGGTAGTAGTGTTTTATTAAAACTTGTGTTGTATTGTATTATTTTAACGTATCATACTATTCTGCCGCTGACCAGTACGTGTTTCTATACTTAACTAAATAAAGTTAATAAGGTGTTAAGTACACTATTATATTATACTGTTTATTTTTCACTATGTGTTTTGATACTTAACTAAATGGAAGTTGTTAAGGTGTTAAGTACACAGGAGACATATGTTAAAAGATTCAGGTTGTATGGTATTAGGACTACATTTAAATTTAATAATCCGCCTAAAGATACAAATGAGCTTGAGTGGTTGAAGCATGGGTTTAATGAATTGGTTGATAAGGTTAAATCTGAAGCGTCTGATACTGATCAGCTCGGGTTTACACTGCAGAGTTTGAATCTAAAACAAAGTGAGCCCGGGTACGTAGCGTTTAGACCCGCTGATAAGGTTAATGGAGAGATCCTGTGGGAAATATTCGGGGGAATAATTCAAAGTAATACCGACATAATTAAATCTAGTGACACGTTTAAAATCACCTGTACCTGTGTTAATTTACCTGTAGGCAGTGGACGTAGACGACCAGGGTTTTTTAATAGTTTTGACGAGGAGTGTCGATCAAGAAAATCAATAGTGGTAATTAAAAATAAAGATAATCTGTGCCTTCCACGAGCTTTGGTAGTAGCAAAGGCTCACGCGAAAAAAGACCCTGAATGGACATTGATTAGGGCAAATAAGGGGCGGCGTCAGGACCTTAAAGCTAGAAAGTTGTTGGATAAAACACAAATAGATATTCCTACAGAAGGAGCGGGTGTGACAGAATTAGAAAAATTCCAATCTCATTTGAAAAAGTATCAAATAACCGTATACAATTATGACAGAAAGGGGCGTGAAGTGTATTACTCAGGTGATCCGGAGAATGCCAAGTATAAAATTAACCTTATGTTTCATGAGGGTCACTATAATGTGATTACCAATCTGACCGGTGCTTTTGCTTGTAATTACTATTGTGAAGGCTGTCACGTCCCGTATAACACAGCTGGTGATCATCATTGTGAAACTATTTGTTCAGCTTGTATGATAACATCTCCGCCATGTAAGATAGAATATAATGGTATACTTTGTCCGAAGTGTAATAGACACTTTAAAAATCAGCTCTGTTTTACAGCTCATCAGAACAGTATATGTAAATCAGTTTATAAATGTCAAGAGTGTACCAAACTGATTTGGTTGAGTAAGAGGAAAGCTCCTCATGTTTGTGGTGAGGTTTGGTGTCAAATATGTATGGACTTTAAAGAGGCGAACCACAAGTGTTATATGCAAGTAGATACTAGAAAACCAAAAACATCAGATTTTCTCTACATATTCTTTGATTTTGAGACAAGACAGGACGAATGCCTATCAGAGTTTGAGCGTGATAAAAAGGTTCATAGAGTCAACCTTTGTGTCTCTCAACGGTTCTGCCATAAATGTATTAATGAGCCGCCTTGTGAAGAATGTGAAGCTAGGACCCGCATATTTTTAGATGACCCTGTCCACGGCTTTATGGACTACGTATTGGCTCTAAGGAGACATTATAAAGATGTATGTGTGATTGCACACAATGGTCAGGGCTTTGATTTTCAATTTGTTCTTAAATATGTATTAGAAAATACAAAATTCACTCCTGAACTGATTATGCGCGGATCTAAGATTGTTCTAATGAAGTTTGATAATTTGCGCTTCATTGATTCCCTTAACTATTTTCCAATGCCTCTGTCAGCCCTTCCAAAAGCTTTTGATTTGCCACCTGAGAAGAAGAAAGGTTACTTTCCCCACCTCTTTAATAGCTTAGCAAACCAGAGCTACAAAGGACCAATGCCACCTCGAGAATATTTCTGCCCTGATACAATGTTTGAAAAGACGCATGAGGACTTTCAGAGATGGTATGATGAGCAGGTAAACAGTAATTATACATTTGATTTTCAAAAAGAACTGGTGGAATACTGTATTTCTGATGTTGACATTCTTGCACAGGCCTGCATTAAATTTAGGAACCTACTATTGACCGAGTGCAATGTAGACCCGTTTTTAGAAGCTGTGACAATAGCAAGTGCTTGTAATCTTGCGTTTAGGAGAAATTTTCTCAAACCAAATACAATAGGACTGATTCCTAAGCAAGGCTATAGGATGGGTGACACTCAATCATCTATAGCTCTCCAGTGGTTAGTCTACGAGGAGATGCAAAGAAATGTACGAATACAGCATGCTGGTAGGGAGAGAGAGACAGTTATAGATGGCTATAAAGTTGATGGGTTTGATGGAGAGCGTATTTATGAGTTCCACGGGTGCTACTTTCACGGCTGCAAAAAATGCTTTCCTTTCAAACGTGACGAGCGCCTCCAGGATGACCCATCTGACACGCTTAACAATAGATACCAAAAGACAAAAGAGAAAATGGACAGATTAGCCAACACTTTATATGAAGTGATAGAGATGTGGGAGTGTGATTTTCTTGTGTTAAAGAAACAAGAGAATCTTAGTTATTTGGAGAACCACCCGGTTTTAAACAATGTACCGTTGATTCCAAGAGACGCGTTTTATGGTGGCCGTACAGGAAACACAAAAACCTATCATGAGTGTGAGTCTGGTGAGGAAATAAAATATGTAGATGTTTGTTCGCTGTACCCATATGTGTGTAAGTATGGAAAGTACCCTGTAGGCCATCCGACGGTATATGTTGGAGATGCAGAATGCCGGGGAAGAGGATTGTCTGTAGAGGGTTTGTTGAAATGTAAAATCCTTCCTCCAGTAGATCTATATCACCCGGTTCTTCCTTCAAGAATGCATGGGAAGCTTATGTTTGTACTTTGCAGAAAATGTGGTGAGGAGACAAACCAGGATACCTGTCATCACTCTGATGACGAAAGAGCCTTGGTAGGAACATGGGTAATGGATGAGATCCGCGTAGCAGTAGAGAACGGATATAATATTCTACAGTACTATGAACTCTGGGAATATGGTGTTGCAACTTTTGAAAAAGGAGGCCTATTTACAGAGTTTATTAATAAATTTCTGAAAATGAAACAAGAAGCATCAGGATATCCAGAATGGTGTCAAACTGACGAGGACAAAAATAGATATATAAGGCAGTACCTTGACCATGAAGGAATCAGTTTGGATCCTTTGAAAATTGAAAAGAACGGCGGTCTCCGATCACTAGCAAAATTAATGTTGAACAGCTTTTGGGGAAAATTTGGGGAGAGAGAAAATCAGACAAAGGCTACTATTGTGCGAGATCCTGAGACTCTGTTCAATATGTTAATTAACCCTGCTGTTCAGGTAAATACTATTCAGGAAATCAATCAAGATACATTGTTGGTAAATTGGCAAAATATAGAGGAGGTGGGTGGTTCTTTGCGTAGGGTGAATGTGGCTATAGCGGCATACACGACAGCGCAAGCACGGTTGAAGCTGTACGAGCATCTTAAGGCCTTAGGAGCACAGGTAATCTACTACGATACAGACAGTGTTGTATATCTTTTAAGCGATAATCTACATAAAGTACCTACTGGTGACTATTTAGGTGAGATGACTGATGAGCTGACTGACTACGGACCAGGTTCATTTATTATTGCTTTTGTCTCTGGAGGTCCTAAGACGTATGCCTATGTTGTGTATACTAATAAAGGCGTTAGACCTAATCTTGTTTCTGTTTGTAAAATCAAAGGACTGACTCTGAACCTAAAAGCTAGCGAAAGTTTAAATTTTCAAAAACTCAAAGAAATGGTCTTGTCAGCAAGTGAAAATCCGATGCATGAGGTTACAGAGATGAGAATTAGGCGAACTAAATGTAAGGACGTGCTGACTGTTTGGGAAACGAAACGTTTTAAGATTACGGGGCCTAAGCGTAAACGAGATGGGGACTATGATACTTTACCGTACGGTTTTAAGAAACATCACTCACCAAATCAATCATCATCATCTTGCTAATAATCTCGCCATCCATTCCAGCCTCCTCCACCTTGTAATCTCCAAATAAATTCCTCTTCTGAAGAGTCTTCCCCCTCCTCTTCACTTGACCACTCAGCAGGTCCTCCAAAGTTCCATAGAGTACTAGCACTACCAGAAGAGTTCGATCGTTCTCTTATGGTGGGATGAACAACACAAACACGTGGCCCGTAATATTTTTCACACTGATTATCTTTTCCAATTAAAGTCACAAGAGCAGATTTACAAACACTATGTATATATAATAGTAGAGCTAACATGATACTACACACTGTTCCCACGTTCACATATGGTGTGAAGCATCTCCTACTGAGATAGTAGTGGGGAGTCTAAATATAGATCCTGACGCGACAAGTGTAACTGAGGTTGTCACCTACTGAGACAACATAATAGTAAGTCTTTAATGAGGTGCTCGGTCACCACATGGTCACCGCGTATACAAAATATACCGCACGGAGGAGGCAACTATAATGATTGTGGAAGGCCTTCACGTGTCATAGCGGTGGAGGGGCTATGACATCCTTTTTAGAGAAAATAAACTCACCTATTGTCGCGGTAGTGGCGGTAGTGGCCGCTGTGCAGGCCCTACAACCTCGTAATGGTGTATTGTACTAGAGACCTCGTTGTCAGGTTTCGGTTTTCTGTACGATCGAGCGGCTCTAACTATAGGCGGTGACCGCGGCGGAAGAGATATAACAACACAACAGAACAAATTGAAGCCCATCTCGCAACTGCGACACAGATGCTCTCCCCTTTTTGTAGCGCTCTAAATAAAGTAGTCTGTAACGCGAAATTAAATGTCATTTCAAAATGGACATCAGGAGAGTAATAGCTCAAGAGCTGCACAAACCCGCTCGCCGAAATTATCCAAGACGTAGAGTGACTCTTAAAGGTATTAATGATCTCTATCAGGCGGATTTAGTTGAGATGCAACCGTATGCAAAATACAATAAAGGTTATCGTTATATACTAACTATGATTAATTGTTTCACTAAATTTGCTTTTGCGATCCCGCTTAAAGGCAAGACAGGTGTTGAAGTAGCTAAAGTGCTAGAGCCGATATTATTAAAACATAAAATGAAACATCTACAAACCGACGAGGGTAAAGAATGGTTCAACAAGGATGTTAAAGCGTTAGTCAGCAGGTTTAAAATTAATCATTATGCGACATTTTCATATCTCAAGGCCAGCATTGTTGAGAGGTTCAACAGGACAATAAAACAAAAAATGTGGACGTTATTTACAGCAAAGGGGAGCTATGAGTGGGTATCTATTCTGCAGAAGCTCGTTGATCAATATAACAATTCAAAACATAGAACTATAGGAATGAAACCCAAGGACGTGAGGCAAAAACATGTTAAAGCAATTTTATCGCGAATAAATAGTAGTCATAAAAGTGCCACGGCTGCTGCTGCTGCCAAACCAAAGTTTTCTGTCGGCGATTCTGTGAGAATTAGCAAATACAAGCGGGTATTCACTAAAGGATACATGCCTAACTGGACAAACGAAGTATTTAAAATATATGCAATAAAGCCAACCCACCCGGTTACTTATATCTTACAAGATTCTAAAGGGGAAATCCTTAAGGGCGGATTTTATGAGGCTGAGCTGAGTATATCTAAGACTGGGGATGTATATCTTGTGGAGAAAGTAATAAAACGTAAAGGGGATAAAGTGCTAGTTCGCTGGTTGGGTTTTGATGGTAAAGACGACACATAGGTTAACAAAAGCGATATTCTTATTTAGAGCTATCCCTCGGTGAGGTGTTATTTAAAGTTCAAGCAGGAGAGGAAAAGTTTCAGTGTCACAATGAGACTAGCTGAGCAAGGATCTCATATTTCTGTCCGGAATTTTGATGAATATTTTGGTACCGGTATGAGCTCATCTATTAATAAAAATGGGCCCCTTTTGCCGGAAGCAGTACGTTGTATTATATCAGGTCCTTCAAATGCGGGAAAAACGAACGTGTTATTCAATCTTATATTCGATCCAAATGGTGTAGTATTTGAAAATATCTACGTGTTTTCAAAATCCCTCTATCAGCCGAAATACAAATTTCTTTCGTCAGCTTTACCCAAAGAAGTCGGATACTTTGCATTCAATGACAATGAACAAATTGTCGACCCAAGCGAAGCTAAGCCGAATTCAGTTATGATATTTGACGATATATCATGTGAAAAGCACAACAACATCCGGTCCTATTTTTCAATGGGTAGACATAGGAATATTGATGTATTCTATCTTGGTCAGTCGTACAGTAAGATTCCTAAACAGTTGGTGAGAGACAACTGTAACTTTATTATACTATTCAGGCAGGATGATATGAATCTAAGACATGTATACACTGATCATGTTAACACTGATATGAGCTTTGATAAGTTCAGAGGGTTGTGTGCTCAAGCGTGGAAGGAAAATCATGGGTTTTTGGTAATAGATAAGACTCGTGATATTAACAAAGGGAGGTACAGATTGAAATTTGACTTTTTTGTAGAGGATTTGTGATAGCGGTGGGGGGTATGTGTTATGTAAAAGTGCTATGCTTTGTACAGTACACATTAGTTTTATAGTTGAACTACAATGGTAAACATCTATACGTACAACGATCTTAGAGGTTACGACACAAAACTTCATAATGTTAAATCAAATCTCTGCACTTTTTACTATTCAGATAGGAGAAAGTTTTGCGGTAATTATTGCAGCAGAAAGGGGCGTCATGGTCATCCTTATAACCGGCGGTGCTGGCGACATAAAGCTGCAAAACAAAGCGCCACACTGCCTCCTGTAATTTTACTTATGATATCTGCTAGTGAACGCACCTACAACCGTGAACTGTGGATTAAGTTTTTAGCAAAATGCGAAGAAAAAAAGGTACCACTAGAGCTTGTTATCTACCACGAAGATATGACAAACTGTACTGTACGCGAATCTCATAATATGTTATCGCGATTCAGACCGTTTCCAGATATTTTTGGAAAGGTCCTACCTCTACGAGACCGGCATGGCGGTATAAACTTTACACAGATTTATCTGAGAATGCTTGAATATGGGTGTAAAATCCCTTACGCCGCTCGTTGCATAGTATTAACTGAGCGTACACTACCAATAAGGTCCCCCGTAACAATATATAAGACGGCATTAGTTTCTAAATGTCATATTGACATTAGTTATAATGTAGCATATGGTCCAGTGCCTCCAGGATTACCTCCTGGGGTTCGGGGTAAGCGCTATGCAGCAGCAAACAACCTGTGCCAAGGACTTTTTACTACAGATTTTTTGAAAGCGGCATTGCCAACTTTACCACTCTATTGCGACCATTTTGGTATAAGTCTTAGTAGTGACGGTGTTTATACAATAACTAATAGAGCACTATTTGATCAGTGGCGAGAATTTACAGGCGCAAATCCTAGCGAGTTTTGGCTCGTAAATTCATTTCTATTACACCACAATCAGGCTCAACGGCCAATGAGTCTTTTACAAAAATATATGGATAACAGTGATGATAGATACACTGTGGCTGAAATACCACAATGGAGAGGAGGGTGGAAAAGGACTTTTGTTTTTCGAAGTTGGTCAACACGATACAATATACCACTATTTGATGCACACACTATGAGGTACTACAGAGGTATCAATATAGCATCTGGTATCTCGTTAAAGGATGTGGTGCGTTATTTGCGTAAACACAAGAGACGCGCAATGTTTTTCAGGCAGGTTGAGCTGCCATAAATGTGTTGTTGTTGTTGGTTGATAGTTCAGTAGCAAAGATGAGTCGGAAGAATAAAGACCTTGTGTCGAAAATTGCCGAACTAGAAGAGGCGGTAAGACGTAAGTTTCGACGATTTAAAGATGGTAATGTTGAAAATGAAAGATTACTAGAGCAGCAGTATAGACCGATTATCAGAGAATTGAAAAAAACTGAGCCTCAAATAAAAGCTGAACAAATGTCTGCTGTCAAAGGGGAAGAAGAAGAAGAAGGAGAAGAAGCAATGGATTATGTCAGTGGGGACGATGATGATAATTACTTTAACCAATCGTTTAAACCTACTGGCGTTTCGACACCGAACCGGTTGCATAATGTTGTGTCTTCACCTGTAGGCTTGGAAACGGCTTCCCGATATGTCGACGAACATTTTGAAAACCCGTTGACGCGGAAATATATGAAACTACTCATGGCAGATGCTGGCGGAAAGTCTCGAATAATTGATCATGATTATGGTCCCCGTTACAATAGTGACGGCAATAAGTTAATGATTGGTGATAAAGAATTAGAATTTGACAGCGACGGGTCATTGGTTATAAATAATACAAAATATCAACCTACAGTCGGCTTATACGAATTGTTGTTCAAACGACTACCCGATGAGGATCTATACAATAGTGAAGACCTGCAGACATACAAGAATATATTAGTAGCAACAAACGCGCACAAAAAACAATACAGCTTTTACAAGCAAATAAGAAGGGATAATAGTTTGAAATACAAACACGTCATTAGAAAATTATTTCCCGCTAAACAGGGCCGGGGCATGACTTGGAAGACTGCTACATCTCGGGATATTGTTCACTGGGACGACCCTAATGAACTTGTAAGCAGAATGAAACTACTAACCGCGTCAACTGAGTCTGGAAACACGTCTCATAGTAATGAAATCCTTAATATTGTGGAGGAGCTACGTGAAGCTGGGTTTATAAAAGGGGCGGGCAATAGTAGATACAAATCACTTTTACAATGGGTGTAGACAAGTTCGGACGTTACGAGAAAAAGGAAAAGGCTCTTGTCGGGCCAAAGGGCGAGGGCTTTGCACTGACTCAAGATGGTAACTATGATATGCAGGGTAAACGTTTGTGTAATGTCGAAAATCCAAAGGACAATTTTGATGTGATTAATTTTAGAACCCACGCGGAATCACTTTTAAACTGTATGACAAGGCAAAGTGGTCATTTTGATGCTCAAAACACCCGTGTGTGTAATATAGCTGACCCTGTTAGTATTAATGATGCTGTGTCTAAGCAGTATATGGATTTTCATACGCCGCTTAAATTGACTGATGCAAAAGCATACTCAATACACCATTACCGGTTGCAAGACGTTGCAGAGCCGAAAGCTGATAGAGACGGAGTTAATCTATTGTTTCTTAAAGAAAACGCTATAACACGAGAAAGTGTACAGAGAGAGTTTGATGCAAAAAATGCAGTTATTCGGAACGTAGCACTGCCGGTAAAAGACGCGGATGCGGTAAATCTTCAGTGTCTAAACAGCACAGCCTTAGTTAAAAATAAAGATGGGGCTTTTGATGTAAAAAATACGGTTATCCAAAACTTGGCACCTCCTAGTAGAGCGGGAGATGCTGTAAATAAATTGTACATGGACAACCGTGTACCTTTACAAGGCTCATTAGCATGGAACTTTAAGGATAAACGTTTAGGTCATGTCGCTGATCCATCAAGTGCTCATGATGCGATTACCCTACAATATCTTCAACGTAATTCAATTTTACCTAATAATGATAAATCCTGGGATGTTAAGGGTAGGCGAATAGCGAATGTTAGTAAACCACAAGCATTGAGCGATGCTGTAAACAAGCAGTACGTCAAAGAAATTATCGCGGAATTAGCCTATTCACTGTATAAACAGATGAATCAGACGAAACGCGTGAGTCTAACCTCATATGACGAATGGAGGGGGCAGGTTGTTCACGAGACAGCAACCTGGGACGACCTTTTTAAGACAAGTTAAAATATCTCATTCCAATCAGTATTAAAATGGTTGGGAAGAGGATAACATCGGTCAGACGCAAAAGAGCCGTCGTCGGAGAAGGTCTTATATCTTCTATTGTTAACAAAGCCGTGGACCTTTTACCTTTTGAAGCTCACCTGCCGGGTTATAATTATTGTGGACCTGGAACAAGGTTAAAAAAGAGACTAGCCAGAGGTGATAGAGGTATTAACGGTTTAGACGAAGCGTGTAAGGTGCACGATATCGCATATTCGAGGTACAAAGATAACGCGCACAGACAACAGGCAGATAAGGAGCTAGCAGAACGCGCTTGGCGTAGATTTAAATCATCAGACGCGTCTGTAGGAGAAAAGGCGGCTGCCTGGGCAGTAACTACAGCGATGAAGACAAAGGCAAAGTTTGGTGGTGGAAAGAGGAAGAAGAAGCAATCGACTCGTAGAGTTAAGAAAAAGACACCTGGAGGTAGAGGATTGTATCTACGTCCCTACCCTAGAGGGGGTGGAGTTAAACGTAAAAAGCGGAATACAAGGAAAAAAAAACGTGGATCCCGCTAAGACCGTTGACAAATTACGACTTGAAATACTACGCGAAATTACTGAAAATCCCTCATTTTCGCGGAGTGTATATGAGAGACACTCTACCTGTTCGACCTAACTTAAATGAGACTGCTATTGTAAACTTAGATTCGGCAGTGGGTGAAGGCACACATTGGGTGTGCTATAGAAAAGAGGGTAGTCGGGTGCATTATTTTGATAGTTTTGGCAACTTAAAACCTCCGCTAGAACTGTTGCAGTACTTTGCCAACTGTGAAGTCTTCTATAATTATCGTAGAGTGCAATCATTTGATTCAGTTGTTTGCGGGCATTTGTGTCTAGAGTTTCTCTGCAAAAATGTTTAGCTTAAGCGGTCGTGGATCGTATATTACAAATGAATACTTTCCACCTGTTGACATGAGCGATGGTGAGTGGGAGATTGGACTTGTGGATTTAATGACTTTTCATTCAATCCCCAACATTGAATCTGGAATAAATAACAAGTTTTACTATGGTAAAGCGGGAGTTGTCAGTATTGATGAAGGGGCATATGAAGTGGAAAATATAGAGTCTACTTTAAAGGCGAAACTGGGAAAGGATGTGGAATTTAAGCTCACAGCTAACAACAGCACCTTACGTTCGGAAATTTTCTGCTCACAGAGTGTTGATTTTACTAAAGGCGATTCAATCGGATCCTTGCTAGGCTTCTCCAATAGAGTCCTTGAAGCTGGGAAAACACATGTATCCGATACTACAGTCAACATAATGAAAGTTGATGTTATTCGTGTCGAGTGTAATATTGTTCGTGGATCGTTTGATAACGGTAGAGAAAGTCATACGGTGCACGAATTTTACCCAAATGTAGGTCCAGGGTATAAAATAGTCGAGATACCTAACACAATAATTTACTTACCAGTGAACGTTTCAAGTGTCAACAACGTGTCGATATCTCTGCGCGATCAAGACGGCAACTTGATTAATCTCAGAAACGAAAGATTGTCTGTTAGGTTACACATTAGAAAAAAGAACAATGGGACTGGTATTTAGGGACATATTACCTGTTCCAAACATCAGTAGGCCAAAAGACGTTGTACGGTTAACATCGTCGAGTGTTAAGTTTTTGCGGTCTCTTGGATTTAAGGTTGAAAATGTTGGATATAAACACAAAGGCAGAGTACAGTGATGCCATCACCGGCATGGAGTTTCACACTCACAAGCCATACGCGTCGTCCACGTTTAAAAATAACGATGAGATCCGAATACCGATCAGTCAACAGGATATTATTACAGCACCGTTTGAGAGTACATTGCTCGTTAAGGGTACGGTTAAAAGTACAAAAACTGATAGAACAGAGGCGCCGTGGCATTTCGTGAATAACGCGGTGGCGTTTTTCTTTGATGAAATACGCTATGAGATTGCGGGTATTGAAGTGGATAGGACAAAGAATGTCGGTATTACAACAACTATGAAAAATGTTCTTTCGATCAGACCCCATGAGGTGAATATGTTGAAGAATGCCTGCTGGTTAGGCCCTGGCGAGAAATTACAGTCCAAAGAGTTTTCATTTTCCGTTCCACTACGTCTTTTACTCGGTTTTGCTGAGGACTACAGACGTGTAATTGTAAATAACAAACAGGAGTTGGTGCTTCTGCGCTCCGCTTCAGATAAAAATGCTGTAATCAGTAATGACGCGAGTGATGTTTCTATAACAATTACAGGGGTGTACTGGCGTGTTCCTCATGTGAACGTTTCCGACTCCTACCGACTTACTATGTTGCGCATGATCGAAAAGGACACCACGGTCCATATACCTTTTAGGTCTTGGGAGCTTCACGAATACCCGTCACTGCCACAAACTAATATACACTCGTGGACGGTTAAAACATCAGCACAATTGGAGAAACCTCGATATGTCATTTTGGCATTTCAGGAGGATAGGAAAAATCAATACGCTAAAGACATGTCCTCGTTTGACCACTGCGACTTGACAAACATCAAGGTGTATTTGAATTCTCAATATTTCCCCTACGACAACATTAACGGAGATAAAACACTATTTTACGAAATGTTTTGTCGATTTCTAGAATCATATTATGGTAGACAGTCTACCGGTCAAACCGCTGTCACAATGGAAAAGTTCAACGCCAATGTCCCGCTATACGTAGTCGATTGCTCCAAACAAAATGATGCAATCAAGTCGGGACCTGTAGACGTGAGAGTGGATTTTGAAACAAAGAACGCGGTTCCCGCCAGCACTACAGCATACTGTCTCTTAATACACGATAGTCACATGACCTATAAGTTACTCACCGGTTCTGTAAGTAAGGTGACTGTATAGTTTTTAGTCTACAGCTGGTCTCTGTCTGATAAACATGGAAGAAAAAAAGTGGCAGAACATTGCGTGGATTTATGTTAACCTCTTTGAAAAGGGTAGGTTAAAACGTAAAATAGATTGGAACGGCAGGCTGTTGAGTTTGGATTTCGCCACAGTCGGAGTGTTTGATCGAATCGAATTTGAAGTTATAAGAGAATTTGCTATGTCTCGTGCGGCGGTGGATTTGATTAATTTATTAATTGATTTCCATAAGTATGACACGCTGGATGTACATGTCTATGGCGATAAAGATGATTATCATAGAGAATCTTTTGACTTAAACAGTATGCTAAATAATGACGATGAAGAGAATGACACCGACGACGACGACGACGACGACGACGACGACATACCCCGTCACTATATCAGTCTACCTGATCTTGAAGTTGCTAATGTTCAATGTGTGCGGATTAAGTTGAGAGATCGAAAAAAGTACGTTTCGTTTTACCAGGAGGATTCGGAGGAAGAGGCGGAGGCGGAGGCGGAGGCTGAGGCGGAGGCGGAGGCGGAGGTGGAGACGGAGGCGGAGGCGGAGGCGGAGGCGGAGGCAGAGGCAGATGAGGGTCTCAGTCGTTAAGATGGCCTCACAGGTAGTGGACGATGTACAGGTGATTCAAGCCAGCTTTGAAGTTTGTAAAGACTATGTGACGAATAGACTCGCGAAGGTGTTAGTATCGCTTTATAAAAACGGCCAGAATATCAGTGACGGCAGATCGTTTGACCGTGACGGGGGCATGCTAAACTATCACGTCGCAGACTATTCCTGCTTTGACCGTATAAGGATTGAAACGTTCCCCGGATCGTATCTCTTAAGGAAAGCGTGTAGCGTTGAAAATGTTCTCAAGCGTGTCAGTTTCTACAGCCAATTTGACATTGTCAGCGTTTATCAGTTGAAATACGATTTCACCATACAATTGGGTGTTTTTAGTTTAAATGAAAGATGTATCGATGTCAATGTCGCCCCCGACACCTATAATGTCCGAATTATTCTAGGAAGGTCACTACTGGACACACGGGTACCGGAAGTGACAAAGCCCGCGCTTTCAGACCCCCTAGAGAATAACCCCATTGAGGGGTACGATACCTGTGAACGTTACGAAATCTCTCAGTTTCAATGATGGAGCCGTCGAGTGAGGACGTGGCCACTGCCACAGCTGTTGCTGACCAGGTGAGTATAGAAACCGTGCCTAAACCTACAGAGGGAATAAACCTGCTGACCGGTATTTTTTTGAAAAAAGTCTTCTTTCTGGACCACGATGTGACAAAGTGCGTAATTACGGGGGTATTCAAAAATAGAGACAACCAGATTGGCGTTTTGTTTAAATCAAAGAAAGGAAGTGTGTATTGGTCACAGGATGTATTCAATCAATTCGGTGTGACAGCTTTCAACGCTGTCACAGCAGCGATGGAGCTCGGCCAAAAATTCCACACTTCACTCGTCACCGGTGAGAGTGTGAAGGTTATTTCGGTATTTGGCAAACAACACGTATTCATTCACGGCGGGGAACACACTTTGGCACTAAACAACGCAGAATGGGTCCAGTTTATTAATAGCCTTCCGCTCGTGCACATTCACCTCACGGAGCTGTTTTCTCGCGAGGCCGATATTAGAGAATTCATAACAGAGGTGTTAAACAACAAAGAGGGAACGGAAAATCCCCCATCTCTGCCTAATTTTTCAACATCACTTTACAATGAGTTGTTGTTGTTCAAGCGCTGGCCGTTTACCAGTAGCAGTTGTTGAATTTCACGCTTTCAAAGACAACAATAACACGTTTATTGTAAAAGAGTTTGCAATAGTTGCAGAATCACTCTGCTGTCAGATTATATTTCGTCCTCCATATGTGTTGCGCAATCTTGACGAAAAAACTAGGCGTTCAAATAGATGGCTAACACGTCATTATCATTGTATTCGTTGGGACGATGGAACAATTCCATACGATGAGGGGTTAATACGTAATTTATGTGCTTCTTTTAGTGTCATCTACACTAAAGGATTGGAAAAGGTTACATTCCTAAAGCGCTTTCATCCAAATGTTCTGGAAATAACATCAGATGAGGGTAAAGAGGGGGTGGAGGGAGAAGATAACCATGTAAATTGTTTGTTACCACAACACAGTGGGGGGTTTTCAAAGTGTGCTCTGCACACGGCACAAAAAAGAATCAAATATTTTCTCTAGTGTCAGTCTGTAGTTTGACTTTGTGCTGTGCGGATCATGGCTGAACAGGTGTGGGAAATTCTCTCTCAGGAGCCTAAAGAACCCGAAGGGGTGATGACAGATGGTTTTATTATGAAATTTGATCGGTACATGAATTGGGATTTGCTCTCCACACATTATAATTTTTCAACTGATATGTTGAGACGTTATTTTCACCGAGTTAACTGGGAAAAACTTTTAACGCGTATCAAATTTTCCGAGGCATTCCTCAGAGAAATGGCGGGTAATTTCAGTGAAGGTGCTTGGAGCATATTGAGTCGCTATCAGAAGCTGTCCGAGTCTTTCATTCGAGAATTCGCCACCAAAGTTGACTGGGATAATATTGCGCTGTACCAAGATGTGAGTTGTAAATTTCTCTATGAACAGAGTCACAGTTTTGATGAGATTCCAGAAAGTCAATATTATTATATATAACATGTGTACGTGTGTGTGTGTGTGTGTGTGTGTTGGGAAGCTGATTGTCTCTATATACGTGTAGGAGTCACCTATCCATTAGGCTGGGCTAAACCCTGGTAAGTCCTTGGGTAGACGAGAGGGTTGAGGTAAAACTCGTAGAACATTGCGTTTCCTTCGACCCACACTAAAATAGAGCTAAGACGTTTCCTAGCTGTGTAGGTGCCACCTACCCTTTAGGCTGGGGCTAAGCCCTGGTAAGTCCTTGGGTAGATGAGAGGGTTGAGGTAAAACTCGTAGAACATTGCGTTTCCTTCGGCCCACACAGTGTATGATTGTGTATATTTGAGTACCTTGTTATATTTAATAGCATTGCAAGTGTAGAAAGTAGAATGAAACAGAAAAAACAAAGTCCACTTCTCCGTTCAACCTGGAAAGGTGAAACTGAGGCTAAAATGAACGGTACGCCTAGTAAATAGCCTGATATCGTATTCACAATGAACAGGTTGACGAGAAGTAAAAAAAAAAACATATAAAAGAGTAAAATATATCCTTTGTCAAATATGTGTGTTGGGTTAATTGAAAGGCTTCACCAAGTAAATAACCACATTTACATTTTTGTCAAAGGACCAAAAAAAAAAAGTAGTTTAGTGTTTTTGCGGTACCGCAATATTGTACCAGACAGGAGGCGACATTTTTGTTATGGAGTGGTCGTCACTGCAGATGAGCGATAGTTGGGGCTCGTTTCAATAGTGAGATTAGGCCTACTGGGGAAACTCACTTTAATAAAAAACGCGCCAAGACCCCTACGACATGGTTAAATAACCTATCGTGGTGTGGAAATGTGGGTCTGCTGCTAGATACAAGCAGTGCATAGTGAGATTAGGCCTAATGGGAAACTCACTTTAATAAAAAACGCGCCGAGACCCCTACGATATGGTTAAAATAACCTATCGTGGTGTGGAAATGTGGGTCCGCTGTTAGCCTATAGTGAGATTAGGCCTACTGGGGAAACTCACTTAAATAAAAAACGCGCCGAGGCTCCTACGACATGGTTGAATAACCTATCGTGGTGTGGAAACGGAGTCAAACAGCTACAAGCTGCTTTCAACATCGAGCAGGTCAACAACCTCCGCAAAACGTGCCGTGTGTTAACCTTTGGCGTCACGCTTTTGTCACACAGTTTGCATACCTAAAGTGTGGAACAGGTAACAACAGGAATAGTCCTTTGTCGTAGGTGGATGGGAACCGAATAAAGCTTACACACACACACACACATAAACAACCTAGATCCACTATGCTATGATTGCACAATCTGATGAGTCACCGCATCAGATTGCGTCATCACCCGCTTTTGGATATGCGCCAGTATCACCTTACACAGTGACCAGGTATAAAACCAGAGCTCACCTGAGGGGAGCTCACAATCGTCTCCAGTCTTTCATTCAGACCACATCGCTGCTAACGTAAGTAGAGATGGGCTGTGGAGCTCCATCTTTTGCAATTGCCGAGGTGTCTGAAAAGAAGATATACACAACACGCTGCATATTTAATAATGTAATTTGATTTCAGATGGATCTCTTATCACGTATGGCTGCTTGCGAGCGTCAGGCCGACAATCCCAAGATTGCGGTGAGGGAGCTCACCAAACCAGCTAAAATTTTAGCTGCACGAAAAGTAAGCACAAAGTTCGGAAGACCGACAATCCTGCTGGACATCGAAACAGCCGAGGGGGAAGAGAAGGTCACATTTCTTCCGGCACGCTTTGTGGACGTCTTGACGTCGGGGGATTTGCAGGAGTTCACCTCGACAAAAGCATATAGCATTCAATGCACAGGCTCTGCAGGGAAATCACCAGATGTAAAGATATTTAAGCATTGAAAGAACATCAATAAACGCACAATGTTTGTATGAAACTCCTGTTTGTTTTTATTTTTAACCCTAGTCTCTCAAACAGAAGTAGTGGTGGGGAAAAAGGATGGTATAAAAGTAGCTCTTGTTTCCTATGTCACACAGAATTGCCAAGATGCTTGTGGCTCTATTATTTCTGGTGTTTGGAGCTGTTGCGCAGCCTCCTCCTCCTTGGACAAACGAGCCGCAACCTTCCACCTCATTCGCCGCAGAGAATTGGTCACCTCCTCCTCAAACCCCTGAGGTAACAAATAGTGTTGTCTTTAACTACTGTAATAGGTGTAGATTTTAGTTTTTCCACATACCTTAGGTCTTACTCAAAATCTCTGCTTCCCATATCACCTCTTCCATGCCTGTGTGTATGATGCATATATATGTGTGTGTGTGTGTGTGTGTGTGTGTGAGTAAAATAAACTATAGTGGCCGAAATGTTATTTGATTTGCAGAATGACTCCTCTCGCACCCCATCTCCTGATTGTATTGATTTGCGCACTCCACCAAACGAGCCGCAACCTTCCACCTCATTCGCCGCAGCGAATTGGTCGCCTCCTCCTCAAACCCCTGAGGTAACAAATAGCGTTGTCTTTAACTACTGTAATAGGTGTAGATTTTAGTTTTTCCACATACTTTAGGTCTTACCCAAAATCTCTGCTTCCTATATCACCTCTTCCATACCTGTGTGTATGATGCATATATATGTGTGTGTGTGTGAGTAAAATAAACTATAGTGGCCGAAATGTTATTTGATTTGCAGAATGACTCCTCTCGCACCCCATCTCCTGATTGTATTGATTTGCGCACTCCACCAAACGAGCCGCAACCTTCCACCTCATTCGCCGGAGAGAATTGGTCGCCTCCTCAAAACCCTGAGGTAACAAATAGCGTTGTCTTTAACTACTATAATAGGTGTAGATTTTAGTTTTTCCACATACTTTAGGTCTTACCCAAAATCTCTGCTTCCTATATCACCTCTTCCATGCCTGTGTGTATGATTCATATACATATGTGGGTGTGTGTGTATGAGTAAAATAAACCATAGTGACCGAAATGTTATTTGATTTGCAGAATGACTCCTCTCGTACCCCATCTCCCGATTATATTGATTTACGCACTCCATCTCCCGGCAGCCGGCCATCTTCTGCGGTTATAAGGGAGTTTCTGCTAACCCTAGATGACTTCTTTGTCAGAGGTCCTCCGTCTGCCGACAGTCAACCACCTTCGGCAGCTGAAAGAGACTCCCGGTGGGCACCGTCTCCCTCATTTGACAGACCACCATCCCCTAACACCTTAGGGAACTTCTTAGGAGAATACGGAGTGACGTCGAGGAACGTAGAGGCTCTAGACCTGGCAGAATCTTCTGCTGCCGGAACAAGGCCTTCCACTTCCTACTCTCCAGCTCCACAACCGCTGGACTTATCACTACGTTGTAATGAGGTGAGTCTATCTCTCCTCTCTCTCTCTCTCTCTCTCTCTCTCTCTCTCTCTCTCTCTCTCTCTCTCTCTCTCTCTCTCTCTCTCTCTCTCTCTCTCTCTCTACGTATATATAATATATTTTACATTTTTTAGGAACCACCACCACCATCCCCAAGCAATAGTGCACCTAGCCCGTCCATTTTACAGTCAGATTGTACTCATTGTGGATGTGTCTACTGCTTCAACATTCCATTCAATCAACGGTTGAAACGAGTAGACAAAATTTTCCAGGTAATTATCACAAAATAAAAAGCTCGTGCATTTATGTGTGTGTGTGTGTGTGTGTGTGTGGTTATAATCTATAGCTTTTTAACATGTTCGTATTTTTTTTCAGCAATACCATCGATTCCCCATTCCTGAAGTCGAAAATCCAGAGGAGGCCTGGCAGGATATAAATCAACTGCATATGGACCTTTCCGACCTCACTTGGATTGTGAATAATATCGCCTTAGAGAACCAGGACCTTCGATATACAGCAGCCCAGGGGACACTCCAGCTGATGGTGTCATCGTTATTTGCAATAGTGGTGGGCATCACCCGTTGGTTTCAAGAGCAGCGCTCCAATCAAGATCCGGAACCATCAAGAGAGGTCTGCTGTGCTGTTTGCTTAACATCCCTCCCGAACATTTTTATTCAGCCTTGTGGGCATACCTGCTGCACAGATTGTGCCTACAGGCTCAATTCCTGCCCAATATGTCGGGCACCAATTCTAGGCAGGTTTACAATATATTTTGATTGATTCTTTCTCATACAAGATCCGGAACCATCAAGAGAGGTCTGCTGTGCTGTTTTGTTTATCATCCCTCCCGAACATTTTTATTCAACCTTGCAGATTTACAATCTATTTTTATTAACTCTTTCTCAGCCTAAAATAAGGGAGGGGGGTATTATGTGTTATGCTAACGTATCTACCAGCTAGTGATAGCTACTAGCTACCAGCTAGTAGCTATCAATTTTTGGATTGGCGTTCAGCATCATATAATACCCTAACCTGGGGGTGTCCTTCAGGCACTCGGACAGTCCCAAACCCTGTCCTACAGGCTGCAGAAAACTTGTGTTTTGTTTCAGATGACCAATAATAATATCCGGCAAAGGTGGTGCAACATAGTAGCAACAACCAGAACTACATAAACCTGCGGTCAAAATAAGAACTGCCGTCCCAGAGGACATTGTACCACTGTATTGAAACGGGATTTTTCCCCAGGTAAGGTTTTTAAACACAGAGTAATAACCGAGCGGGGATTTTTGTGGGATATTTGCACAGGGATCCCGGTGCAGAGATTTATCCCGCTACCACCTAGTGGACAAAATCCAAACTCACAGGACCTAGTGGTGAAAATCAGAACTACACACACCACCCCCGGGGGGCGGCAATCACCTAGCGGCCAAAATCAGAACTCCGTCAATCTCTTACACCGCACAGCGAATTCCCACAGGATTTTTTTTCCCACCATAGACACGCGGGACACCTAGCGGCCAAAATCAAAACTCCGTCACCCCTCTGATGGCCAAAATCAAAACCAAACACACCTAGCGGACAAAATCAGAACTCCATCACCCCTCCTCTGGTGGCCAAAATCAAAACCAGACACATTAGCTGCGGCGGCGGCGGCGGCGGCGGCTACCGCGGCAGCTATCGCCTCCATATACACCCTTACACTCTTGTCTTATTAACTACCGTTGTAGCCGAGTGGATAGCGTACTCGCCTCTCACCCAGGCGCCCCGGGTTCGAATCCTCAACCCGCCCAAACACTTTTTATCCTATACACACACACCTCCAAGTCTATTATACCACCTTACACTCTTATCCTATTAACTGCCGTTGTGGCCGAGTGGATAGCGTACTCGCCTCTCATCCAGTCGGACCGTGTTCGATCCCCCGAGCCGCCAAGTACTTTTTATCCCATATCCAAATATGGAGCTCCCATAAGAGCCCATGTAAGTTCTATCTTCGCCCACATACTACTTACGTTGAGTTCACGAAATTTGTACACACTACTACGAAACACTCCCCATGACACACAATGTCTTGGGACACAGGAAAATTATTTGAGTAAAACCGGTGACCATCCTGAAAAAAACGAAAAATACCGAGTCGTTTGATTACGTTTGATAAAACTGAAGTTCTAAAGTATACAGATTTATATATTGTGTTTATGCAACATGAATAAAAAGACATAAGATAAGTTAGACTCCCGTGGTCACATTTACCATTCGTTGATACATGAAATATAAATTGATAGATTGTAACTTAGGTATTTTGAAACCTGAATCACTTAGGTATATTATACATTGGTGCTCGTCGTGTAATGGGCTTATACCTATCTTATTTTAAATATATCTTATTTTAAATTTATGATATCAAGATTGGTTGTGCGTTTGGATGGGAAATATGTTTAAATTATGCAATCAAATCGTTAAACTATCTGGACGATTTAATTTGTTAAATCGTTTGTTTATTCAATTGTTTTATTGTTTATTCAATACATGTTTATACAATTTTGAAAAATAAAATAGATCTAAAAAGGGAATTTACATAGTAGTTTGGTTCCTTTTTACAGGTATTAACTTATCTATACGATACCTTGTTATTATGGTAAATTTACAAATTCCTTAAGCATAAAGAGATTTTGTTACACGTTTCAAGCATTGAGTGTTTTAAACAGGTGTTTTAAACAATTTTATTTATCTTCTTATAGTTTTGTTGATACTGTAAATATTATATTCTGGAAAATGTATGGGTAATTTCAGCCAGGTGATATAAAATATAGCCTACCACAATCAATTTACCAAGTCGATTTTTTTGTTTAGTCGATTCACGCATCGAATTTCACAATTAGTGAAAATTATACCCAATCAATTGATCAAATGCAATATCGTGATGACGAATAGAGAATTGTTGGCGTTCTACTCAATTGACCAAAAGGGAATTGCTAGTCAAAGAAAACAGAATCAATGAGTCCATTACTTGAAACAGTTAAACTTTGTTAACCATACAAAATAACCATGAAACAAATACTTCTAAAACAACACATTACAGATAAATCTTTGAAGCCAAATTAAAAAAAAAATACATCGCTAAAAATCCTTAATATTTAAGATCATAGAGACTTTAAATTTTGAGATACTGCAAGGCTTGGTTCCCAGAGCTCCAACCCTTTTAGAGATGAATCACTCCCCCAAAAAACGAAAGTCTACAGAATAGTTAGTGTTTTTAAGCAAATTGTTGTTTCATTTCTTAAAAAGATAGTTAAAACCTCTTTATACATTTAATGTTGAACGATACACTATTACATAAATAGACTGGCAAAAAGTAGTTCAAAAGTGATGGAATTTAGTTATAGTTTGTGATAAAAAAATTTAAATTTAAAACATTAAAATTTAACTCATTAAAAGGATCGTACATTCGTACACAGAATTAGTACAACAAATAAAAAAAACTGGATAAATGATATATAATCTGTATAAATGTTGAGACTTAAAAAAAAGGGAATACTTATTACCTTGTCTGTGCTAATAGATGCTAAGATTCCTAGTTAGTTCAAAAGTATCATTTTTTGAATTTTATAACTACCATGAATTTCAATGATTATGTTGTTATAAACATAAACCATGAGGATGTGGACTGGACATAGGTATTTATCAATTATAATTATGTTTAAGCAACTAAACCAATGTTTAAAGTGACACAACACAAAATTCTTGAAAAAATAAGTCATGAATGATGCAAATTGTTTTAAGTGGTATTTTGACTTAACTGTAGTTTAATTAGTGTATGTGTTATGCTAGCTTTTGGTGTGTTGCATGCCTCTTTAGTGATAAGAATGTTAGTTAAAGATGAGAAATTTTCTTTCCCATAAGCTTGATACAGTATATTGAAACTAGCTGCTTTTATAAAATTTATTTTCACATAACCGCATGAAAACATAGCTTGAAAGTTAAGTTAAGACTTTCAAAAAATTAGTTTATTACGTTTCTTCATCACACAAAACTAAATCAAAGTTTTCTAAATTGGATATGTAGAATATTTTAGTAGCATAAATATTACAACTTCAGAGCAACCTAAAATAATTGTAAGACAGTTTCAGACATTATCATCAAAATTAATCATAACTATTATTTTAAATAATTTTAGTGATATCTTAGGCTGATAATGGTTTAAATTGTGTAATGTGCATGGTCAATTTGTAAAGCTTAAAATATTTGACTGATTGTTATAATTATTGAAATGATAATGATTTGGAATGATCCCCTTATAGATAAACAATAATCATTACAAACATGAAATCATAATATCATTAAAAAAATCTTAGCTATTGTGGTCAAATTTGTATTACAAGCTGCAATGTGTACCCTCAACATCAGTCATGCTTCTGGTCATTCTTTAGAACACATTATGGTTCCTAACCAATGTATTCAGAATTAAACAATTATAATGTATTTTTGTGTGTTTAATTTAATTGATTGCTTTAAGAAACCCATTCTTATTTATAAAGCTATTTTTCTCCACTCCAAATTAATACGATTTGCTCTTAAGATTCCAACAAAAAGTCGACTAATGTCAACAATACTTCTTTTGGCATGTAGATGTGACTCTTGCCCATCCCCGGGCCTCGGAAGCCTGTTGTGTGGGTTGTATCAAGCAAAGAATTCCTGAGTCAGTACAGTACAATAATGAACTGCAGGGCAAAGTTCTAAGAGGTGACACTTGGACGAAGACCTAGGCCATCCCTGTCTTGAGTCCATCGTGACCAACTTAGCCACCCATTCACCTTTGTACCAATTCTAACGGTACGTCCAGAGTGCACGCCGATTCAGATTAAGATTTTCGGCACGTGGTTAATCTGAGTCAGATATTTTGTTCGTGGTCACAGTGGAAGCAGGAAATACGCCGCCAATACTGACTCGGTTACCAGAGAAGCAAGTCAGTCGTTTTGGAATTGTCGGATGAGGAATTAACGTGTAAAATTATAACGTCTGAAACTGTTGTGAAGTTACAGCCAGTGAAAAATTGTGTTCATGATTTTATATATCTCTTTTCCCATAGCTAGAAATGATAGATCTTCTTTCTATATTGCGTTGAAAGGAGCCCGAAAAGTATTATTAAAATTGGACATCGTATTGCCAAGAAAATGGTGTAACCTACACAAATAAAACAATTTTCCTGAAGAGCGTTTAGTGGCAACCCTCTAAGTAAGGTAAACAAAATTAATATTTTACTATAAAAACTAAATTTATTTAACTAAATAGTATGCGTACGAGCAAAATATGAATCAGAATCTGAAACCAGAATGAAGAATTCATTCCGGTAAGCAGGTGCCTGCGCGCGGACTTGGAAACCGGCATCGACTACAGCCACTTCCATTTCAATGCAAGTGCCATTCCTTCCGCCGAAAATCTGAATCGGAATCTGAATCTGAATCGGCGTGCACTCTGGACGTACCATAATACCTTTAATCCAATGTCACCAAATGATTGGTCAGTCAGTGACTCAGTCAGTAGCGCGATGGACTACAAATCCAGGCAGCAATGTCGTGGGTTCACATCCTGATGCTACCACTAATTTTTTACAGTACAGTTCATTCCTGTATTGTATCGGCTCATCTGTTACTTTCCTTGATACATTCCATGCACAGCCCAAATGCTAATGTTGACGGGCAAGTGCAAAATTAAGAGGCAACTAATCTCTTAAAAAAGTTATTGTTGGCTTGAAGTTGTAGTTCATTCATTCAAAATTTAACTTATAAACCTTTGTGATAATACTATTTTCCAATCAAGCTTGGACTTCTAGCAAGTTTTCCTTTTGTTGACGTCTAATTGAGTGTAGTTTTGTGTCCTGTTTCAGCCTGCAAGAGGAAAGAGGAGCCTCAAATCCATCCAGAACACACGCCCGCACCGAAGAAGCCTCGTTTGGTTTTCACCGACCTGCAGCGCCGTACGCTACAGGCTATTTTTAAGGTGGTTTTTAAAATTATTTAATTTCCGCAAGATCATTTTAAGTAGTAAATCAATGAACCATTGGAGGATGCGATTTTCCGAGGCTTCATACCAGGTGAAGGAGGACGACGCACTTCTTGTGCAGAAATAGAGTTTGGTATCTCTCAATCAAAGACATTGAACTTACTAACTTAAATTCACATCGGAGGAAGAGGAAATGGGAACAACATGAATTAATGTGATACATTTATAATAAAAACTCTTTAAAATTTAAAAACTTCTAAAATATTTGTTCAAATAAATGAAGTACAGAATTAAAATATCATAGAATTTTTAAGAAAGTAATTGATTTGAAATATAGATGATTACAGTATGGACATCAAGGAAGGAAGTATGGTACATTTCCTAATTCTGAAGTTTTTTTGAGAAGGTTATAGTTAGTTGCTCTGCCTTTTACTTAAACTACACAAAATACATGTTAAATATGCTTTATTTAATACAATACATATTTTAATGCTATTTACTGTTGATCATTGAGATCTTGAAAGGACTTTCGGCTTCATTAAATATTTTATTACCGGTAACTCCATCGTTCATATACATTATTTTATAACATACTCTACTAATATTTGGAGGAATTTAACCTTGTCCAGTTGGGTTAGTGACATTAAGGTTATTTGAGTAAAATTTTATTCATTTGTATATAAATTTAAAAAAACTATAATAAATATTAAAATTTACCTAATGGTTTTATGTGGAATAAAGTGTGCAACCTCAATTTGATCGTTCCGTCCAAGACATATATGTTTGTCAGGTTAGAGCTGTGATACTGAGCGCCTAAGGAACGTATGCTACTTAATTTAAAATTATATTTACTCAATGAAAACCTCCCAAGGAAAGTATGCATACTCTAAATAAAAAAAAATCCCAAGCAACAAAAAGAAAGGAAATAGACTCCAGTTTTAATACTTCAATTATTTTAATGCCACCCGTGTCTTCAAATTCACTTCGCAGTAAGGACGAAATGATTCTAAGATTGGACCACAAAGCTTTTGAGCGAAGAATTTCAGTTTTACTAATTTGTATGAAGTGGTTAATCCATCTAATAAAGAAATCCCAGTGAATTTTAAAATGTGTGTCTTTGGAAGAAGAGATTTTAGGATTTTAAAAGTTGATGACAAATGTGAGGATTTTCATCAACTTTTTTAGCTTTTAAATTATAAATGCTCAGTTTGAATTCGTAATTTTGATCAAGAAGATGACGACCAAACAATAAAAATAAAAAATATCAGTTACTGATGCAGTAAGCAAATCAGGATCAAATTTAATATGTATTCTATTTAGTACAATTACTTGCTTACATTTTTCAAAAGGTTTCAGTAAATAATTTTCTTCTTTAACATTAAATTGCTTTTTTTGTCAGATTTAAAATATATTAAGATCATTATTTAAATTCAATTTATTAAATATTTTTCTACAAAAACTTTTATGTGGCTTGGAGAAAGTATGAAGACGCAAAAGGAGAACCAAGAAGAAGTCAAAGAAGACCAAGATGAATTCAACACCTAATAATCGCAATGCAAAAGATAATTTTTTTCTCAGAGAAATCCCAGCAATCTAATGAAATATTTTAGGTGATTGCAATCCTATTTTTCTGTACCAATCTTGCTGAAATAAACTCAGAATATTCTGACTATTGAAACAATTTACAATATAGAACATTGCAAGATTCCTCTCTTGAAGAAGAAAAAACAAAAAACAATATAATGAGAGCTGATTAAGTAAGTTCCAGGAATTTGTTTTTAGTCATCAAAGTCATAATTTCTGAGTCCAAACACAGTTCAAGAGCTGAAATGTAAAAAAAATGATTTGAAGTTACTTATTTGATACTTTTTTTGTACCTAAACAGAAAAAAAAACATTCAATGAGATTTAAATCATTGTAGAAGATAGTATAGGATTAAAAAATTGTGTATACGAATAACAAAGACTGCAAAGAAGATAATAATTGATTAGGACCAGCATTCTTAAACAGATTCTTGTAGGCTACATAAAAAATGGACAGCAAAAGGAAGAAATATAAGCTTGAAAAATTGGGTTTTTAAAAAATTGGAATTTACTAAACAACAGATCACACCATAGATATGACTGCTAGATATGCCTTTCTCTAATGTTGAATCTGACAAGCTGAAAAATCTGAAGAACTTGTAAGTGAACAAGTTTTTAACTGTTTTGTTGATTTCAGTACACAACAGGATTGTACATAATCACTTTAATTGGCCACTCTCTTGGAAGTAAAATAATCACTTTCCTGGAAAAAACGAGATGTTCAATTTTAAACTAAGCGTACATTTTTATTGTAAATTGTCACAGACTAGTTTCAATTTTAAATTTTTCAATAATTTCTATCAATTATTGATTTCCTCTTGTTAGCTTACATTCACAGAAAAGGAAGAATTGAAGAAATAAATGTTGATGGTGGTATAGAATATCTCAGTTTTGGTTATAGTCTGGGCAAAATTTTTACACATTTTTCCAATATTTACCTGTTTCCATTTGACTTTAAACTTTTTAAGGAGAATACCTAGTACTGTAATATAAAGACCAGGATTTAATATGAAAAGTCTGACTCATTAATTTCTAAAAAGTTTATTATCTCTGGTGTCAGTAATGAAGATTGATGAGATGCCTTCTGATAATAACCACAATAGCAGAATTTTTCTGAAACCTCAAACGTGAATTAAAATCTTTTAATATTTCCACAGGACATGGCCCTATTACTCAATAATATATGGAATCAAGATCTTTCGAACTTGGTCAATCTCATTTATTTTTAGTAATATGTCAATCAATTTAATTTGCCCCAAAATAGTTGTAAATAATTGTAATATAATGAAGAGAACAGTGACCATGGAGATAATTAAAGTAAGAAGAATTTTATCAAGAAGTATCTCTAATTATTCATTTTTAAAAATATTTATAATATGAGACATAAAGGGATTAAAACTGAAAGTGTAAATATAGTTTTGTTTTAAATAATGAAAAAGTCAGTTGCAAAATAAAAACCAGCCAAATCTCAGGAATCTCAAGATAATCAAGTTCAAGAAAGCCCAAGATAATACCAAGAGATTAGTTCTTGGAAGAGTAGAATATTAAAAATTATGAATTATTTTTACTGAAATAAATATTAATAAACAATTTTAATTAATAAACTCTAATTAAAACTAGGAGTTCAAATATTGCACTTTTTAATTTATGCTTGATGAGGTTTTTTTAAATACATGGGTTTTGCAGTAGATTTTAAGTAGATTTTAGCAAAAGGACAATTGAATAAAAAAATGTGCAAGATTAATTGGAATTGCAATGCCAGTAGCTACGTGGCCAATAAAAGCATATGAAACAAGATAATAAATATAAATCAAGAATCAATCAATCAATCAATCAATCGAGAATCAAATCAATCAATCAACTCAAGAATCAAATCAACCAAGAATCATAAAGAATGATTTGTGTTCATATATTTTGATGGATAATATGGACCAATAAGTGAACATCATGGATTATCATGTGGATCAAATATGGATCATCATGGGTTGTTGTGGATCATCATGAACCTTAAATGATACTCAATTGAAACCATTATAGTGAACATAAACTTTATAGTGAAGAATTATTCCAAAACAGAGACAAAGTTCTTGCATGAAATGCCAGTTCCAGTTTCAAGGATTATAAAAATTTTATTGTAATTGAAGATAATTGTACTCTATTGCATTGCTTAGCTAAATAAGCAAAGTTAAGTAATGATTTCAAGGGTTAGTTAAAAAAAAATTAAAGAATCACATTTTTATCTTCAGAAAATACCAAATAAAGTAATAAATGTAATTTATTTTAAGACATTTTACATGAAAATAAATGCTGCTATTTTCAATTACATTAAAATAATGATTCAAGTTTATGAAGAAATATTTATTAAATACTTGAATTTGAAATACATCTAAAATAACTTCTTCAGGTCTCAGAACCTTTCTAATAACTTTCTTTGGTGTCATATTTTGATTGATCTTTTAACATCTGTTTGATTACATTCCACATTAACTAAAATGTTTAAACACAAATGTTGCTGATTTCTTTCAATAGCAGCAGAACTTTCAGTGAAGAATATGAAAACTAAATGATAAAGAAGACAATACTTTTACTTTTTATACAGACAATTACTATCAATTAACAATATCAGAGGAAAGCTATTATGAATTGAAGTTCTTTTTATATAACAAAATTGGACGACGTTAGCACAAAATATAAAAAAAATAGTTGAGTAGAAGAGAAGAGAAACCAGTAATAAAAGAGTCAACTTGTAATAATAATTCATTATTAATATATGAAAAACTAAACTATATTGTATAAATTATGAACAACAATTACATTTTTGTAGTGAAGTCGCATCCTTCAATCAGCTAAGATTTCAGGCCAGTTGATTGGAATGAAAAATTCTCAAATAGACAACAATATTAGTTATTTATAACTCCAAATGACAGGACATGAAAAAATGAAAATGCTTTTTTCTCTTTTAAGTATATATTTACTAGCAGGAATATACATTTTTTGAAGAATGTATTGGTTTATGAAATAAGTGAACTTTAAAGATTCCTCCACATCACCTTGCGTGAATAACATTGAAACTACAAAGTATAAATACATTAACTGTCACACAACATCGAGGGACACAATTGGAAGTTATGCTCAAGGAAAGTGAATCAAGTTTGGAAGCCATCACCAGTTGAGAAATTGTGAAGAATAGTTGATTGGGACACTAAAATAGAAATGAAGAACAAATACCATTACTCGAGGCTCAATGTTTAAAACGCTTTTAACGAACATCGGAAAGTCTTTCTACTGAAGTTGTTAATGTTTAGGTAATTTTTGGATGGTTTTAATGCAATATAAATTTTTATTTTACATTTTTATATCTTATTGGTTCAATATATGAATAAATATATTTTTCTATAACATGAGAGATACCAAACTCTGAACCTAGTTCCGAGTCGCCGACTCAATCGGAAGCAACTCAGTAGTTTGAACACAAGAAGTGTGGTCGTTCTGTAATTTGTAAACTCGCTCGCCCTTCTCTGGCCCTTGGAACCAGGTACAGAGTTAGGCATTTTTATTTCTCCCTAAAACTCCTCTTTATCTGACAGTTAGAAAACGTAGTTTCTCATGTTGCCAGTACGATTGGAATATTTGTTTCAGGTTCACTATGAAAATGTTGTGTCTTCTAGACACTGAATATGTCAAATGAATTCTTTGACATTTCATGTGTCTTCAAAAGATGTTTTGAGCAACAATGGTTTTTATGAACCAAATTTTGTTTGTGCTCAACAAACCAAATCATAAGAGCCATTGTTGTATCACATAAATCTAATTGGCATACATAAGAAGACTCTAATAAGAAGGCTCTTTGGCATACAGTTTTCAAATTTGAATCAAAGTTTTGAATTTTCTTCCAATAGATGCTGAATACCTTTATTTGTTTACTTGTGTGTGTGTCCTCATTGACTATGGATGGATGTTAACATCCTATTTCCTATTCCCATATTATAGCTTTAGTCAGTTTTAGAATCAAAATAAACATATTTTAATCGAGCCTCTGATTGCATGTCCTGGTGTAAATAGCTGATTTCCAACTTTTTGTCAGGCCAGGCTTAAAAGACAATTTATTGCAAACAATAGTAGCTTTTATCTAACATCAACTTACTAGTACAGCTAAACACACTTGGGAAGATTATAGTATAGAATTTTAAAATATTACACTCTATTTGAGTGGCTAATTCAACTAAGTTCATTTAAAAATCGTTACAGCTGGTCTAAGGGATGAATACCTAATTTAGTATCCAGAAGTCAATATAAGAGATAACTTTACTTAAAAAAAAAACTTACTTGAGTAGTTTAGTAATTAACAAATTGAGTTGACTTGTTGGTAAAACTGGCAGCATGAGAAAAGTACATTACTCTGATGATAAATACTTTGGTTAGACCTTCTAGAGAGACAAACACCATTGTTGGATAAACATTGCCCATGTCATGCTGATTTTTTGGTGGTGTCTGTTTTGAATTTTTTTTGATCATACAATATTTTTCAGAGGTCGAAAACAAAATTGAGATTTTGTTTCTCGTGATTAAACCTCTACTACATCTAATAATCTCTAAAATTCTTGCCCAGCTTTGTTGTTACTGGCTGAAAGGCAGGATTGGTATATCAAATTGAGAAAATAAGGCTGCATGGCTATAAAATCTCAACAATGGTGTTACTTTCTCTATTTTTTCTTGCTAAACTACAGTAGCAAAATGAACTTGTTGGGAGTGGTTACATATACCTGTATGTAACCACTACTATCAATTTACTATATTACTACACAAAAAACAATGCATTAAACATTTTAACGACCAAAGCCCCATAACTTTACTTAAATTGTCAATAAAAATAGATTACTTAGCTAATCTTACTCACTTACTTACACTCACACACTTACACTTATTTATTTACTTTTTTACATAAAATAATGTAATTCAAATTTTTATGTACAGACTGTTTTGTTCAATTTGTTTTTATGTAAACAAACTTTCTAATAATTTCTGATATTTCAATATACAAAAATTAAAAAAATTCTAAAAATCAATTCAATTCACTTAAAATTAAAAAAAATTATAATCTTGTAATGGAATGTAACTGGGATAAGCAATGTGGTGCAAGTAAGTTCGGTTTCTAAAAGAGGCAAGGTATTTACATGTTTGAGCTGTCAGTTGTGACAAGCTATTAGGACATGACGGCCATCTTGGCTTGTCATACTGCTTATCTTGTTTCTTTTTAGAAGTCTATAACTTGAGCATTTATGAAGTAAAAATGTATTCAGTTTCTTAAACCATTTATTTGAAGGTGATCAAGATTGAAAGTTATTTTGCTAAAATGAAGTGTCGTCCTCTTTTATTCTTTAATTAGATGGTGCAACTGATCTTAGACTGTTTAAAAAGTACATGTTAAGAAATTTTCCAACAGGTTGTCTTAATAGACTTGAAAAAAAAAATACCACTCCATTCAAAGTCAAAATCACCCAAGATTGAAAAAAATGATTAAATAATACTTTAGGTCTGTAATATTTATTACGCAATAAACTTTATTGATACTGCTAGTATTCAAAGAGTTCGCGGAAGTACAGCTTATAGCAAACAACTTAGATGATTATTTAGTGGGTTACCAATAATAAGTTGGCGAGTGAAACAAAGGTAAGTTAGTAACTTGGGCCAAAGCCAACCAGCAGGGCCAAGCAAGCCAGGTAAGTTTAAGTTAGTAACTTAGATAACTCTCTATTTAATAACTTTAACTTTGTCTGATGATATATATAGCCTCTAACTGTTGAATCAGAAACTGTACTAGCGTTGGAAACTTATTTGATTATACTTATGTGAAGAGGCTCATTTAACGAAATAACAGTTTGGCAGGGATATTGGGAAAAGCTTGATGGTTTTCATGTTAAATTGTAATCAAGTTTATCCAATTTTGAGAACCATAGTTAAAGATTGTAAGGATGTAATAATATTGCTAAGCTCTCTAAATACTACACCCTTTCATTCTTTACACATTTAACATCCTGTTCCACATAAACCTCCCTCTAGCATCCTAGCTAAACCAATTTTTAACAATTAAAATAACATAAATTAAAATTGAATCATTCACTAATAACTTATTATTTTTATTTCCTATTACTTAGTAACTGTCAATGATTCACCAAAAGAGGTGCAAAACAACGTAAAGACATTTAGAGTTTCAAAAGTCTGTAGAGGTGGTGTTCGATGTTGCTCTCAAGATAAAAATAGTTATCTACAGTTCCTAACAATCCAAAGTATATGACAGCTTTCTATTACTTGAGTCATAACAAAGTGAAAGAAATGAATAAAATACAGTGTCTTCCTGTTAGAAATGAGGAAGGTGGGTGGAGTTTAAATTTTTGAGCCTTTGTTTTAGGCCTCTTTCATGCACGACGTTTTCCGTAATCCGTTGGGCGTTCCGTCAGGGAGTTTTTTAACATAGGATCAAATGAGACCAGTTTTATGCCCCTTAAGGAGATTCCGTCACGTTTCAGCGTTCCGTCCAGGACGGGCAGAGGACTTACGCTCTGCCGAGTTTCAGGGTTCTGTCCAGGTGTTTTTTTTTAAATAGGATCAAATGGAACTCTTTTAAGCCACAGCGTTTTCCGTCGGGCCGAATGCAGCACTGCTAACGTACCCCGTGCTCTGTCATCCACAGTATCGAAGTCACCTAATCGTTGTAAATAGATGATCATTGGATCATTGATACAGCATTATCGAGGATTTATCTAAAGAAGTGATATAATTGCAAAAAAAACTTACATGGTGAGTATAATTAAGATTTTGCAGCACATTCATCCTACGACTTTGATTCGCCGGGTGTACAGCTCACCTCCCTCTTCGTCGCCTATTTTTCTAATAAACAAGAGTCCATTTTGGGTGACTGATGATGGCCAAATGAACAAAGTTGGCAGCACTAGCACCCCCCAACGGGGACATCATAAAAAACCAGCGGAATCCGCTCAGCGAAAAAAAAACTGCATAAAAGGGGCATAGGTTCCGCTAGACGATTTTGCCTGACCGAAAACCTCCTACAAAAAAAAGAGGCCTTAATGTTTGGAAATAAAGTAGACCATGTAGATTTTCCACATCTCACATTGAAATACTGGAGTTAGGTCAAAGGTTTGAGTACATGCTGGCATTACCCAACCTTTACAAAATACAAAGACACAGAATATTTTTTGCCATCCCAGTTCCAAGAACTTGAATTATAGATTTACCTTTGCTGTTGCAAAGGTTTTGTTGTAGATGTAGGTTGTAGTTAGGTGATGTTTGTGTCACCATATGCAATTCTCCACCTTCTGTGGCATCTTCAGGGGTCCTCTTAATCACTTTCACTAACATAAGTTATATAGACTACAGTGTTCGTGATAAGTGATTAAGAGGACCCCTGAAGATGCCACACAAGGTGGAGATATGCATAGGGTGGCATAAACATCTTACCTACAATAACTCAGGCAATAACAAAGGTAAATAAGACACCTTAGAATAGTTGTTGTGTTGCTGTTAAATCCGTGGCCATATGTTTCGTATCTCCTATAGCAGACTTAATCCAGACTCATCAGTTAACACGAGAGACAGTTTAACTTGGTGGTGTGATTTTGTTATTCCTGTCATACTCTAACTAACTCTTTACTTGCAGGAAACCAAACGTCCTTCCAAGGAGATGCAGGTAACGATCGCAAGGCAGCTGGGGCTGGAACCAACAACAGTCGGCAACTTCTTCATGAATGCCAGGAGACGTTCCATGGATAAGTGGAAAGACGAAGATCCAATAAAAACAACAAGCAGTTCTCACCATGCGCCTGTAGCCTCCCCCCAAGCATCCAATAGCATGGTGTCAACAGGACAGATCCAGTCGGACGTGTTGTGACATCATGCAAACTACCCCCTCCAACACTTGGTGTTTCTATGAATATGGACGTGTTTGACACGCGATTATCAAGGGGGTGGACAGTTCGGTGTGGTGATGCTTAAGATAAGAATATATTTTCAAATAGTTTCCGGCATATAGACTTTTTGGTAAAAAATATTTTTTGATATTTGCGATACGTAACGTAAATGGAAAGACCTTTTGAGCCTATTAGTGGGTGTTAAAGTACACGGTAGAATGTAAAGGCAGTGTGAGTAGTAGCACTGATCTCGACAATATTGTTATGCTTAGGTAGGGTCACCCTTAGCTTGGCTTATCTCACTTTCTGTTAGCTTTCACTCTTTTTTCATGCTCAAGTCGGTTTATGTTGTTCAGCACTCGAGACGGAATACTGTTTTTTTCTGGCTGGACGTACGAGTAATAGATTTTCCGATCCTAGCGAAACGCCACCCTACTGAATGCAATAACAGTAATGTCTTTCAAGTGACTCGTCTTTTATAGCAAGCCATTTTACCGATATATCTTTGTACGAGAATCACGACCCAGCCAGATTCCATCGGACCGAGTTCAGGCTAGTACAAATAATTATTCTTATAGGCAACCTAATTTCATATTAGTGCCTAAAACATGATGCACAATTTGACAAATGCCTTTTGACAGTCATTTATGAGTTGTGTAAATTAACAAAAATGGTCTTTACAATGTGTTGAACTTCTGATATTTTGAGCCAGCTTGTTTTGAGTTAACCATTGTGTAGATAGATAACAATGTATTTACGAGCTGAAGAGAGAGTAGGCATTGTTATTGTTACTGATTAAATTATGTTTATTTATAAATGTTCTGTGACTGATCATCTGCAGTGATATGTGTAGAGTGTAAATATGTTTGTGATCTATTTAGGTTTGTCATAGTCATGGGATGTGCCAGATTAGATTATTAATTAGACAATTTATTTGTTGAGTTATTTGAAATAGAACTTGGCAGACATCTTCATTGTAAATTAAATTTGTAAACATATTTATTATTTAGACGTTAAAATTGATCTCAAACCTGTAACACAGGGAGTCTAACATTTGTATAAGTAGCGACCCTAAGATTTTGTGTTGTTTTTTATTATGGTGTTCTATATCAATATATTACTTATTGAGTTAACTTAAGACAACTGCATATCACATGTCCTAAGAATTTAGGTTTTGTGACAAATTCAAAGTTAACTTAGGAAGTACTCAATGAAAAGTTTTTTATACGATATGTGATTTTCTTGTCAAAGGCAAGGCGTGTAGTGGCTCTGATGCTAAACAAAGGGCAAAAGAGGAAAACATTTGTAAAAAGTAACCAAACAGATGTTCTATTGGCGAATTCCAGTTACCGATTGAGGAATTTCAGTATTACCTTTAGCACTGTAGTTGAGGTTAGTCCATTTATCTATTTTTTGTCCTTTTACGTTGCTGGTTTTATAATTTATGTTACAAATTGAAGAAAAAATATTTCTAAATAAAGTTGTTACAACACTTTTTCCAAAGTTTTATAGACAAAATGTGATTCTATAATTGTTACTGGAAATGCCAAACTTTTGTTTGATAAACATTTTTTGTTTGATGTGTGCTTATATTAGTAGTCATTGATTCCGTAAGGCAATACTGATTTGAGAGTTATTGCCGATTGTAGCTTATGGAAAAAAAGAGTGCAAGAAAACATGCCTTGCAACTTTGCTTATTTCAGTATTTATGTGTTTATACAACAGTTATGAAGTGTAATATGTTACCAAACATAATCTACGTTATATTATTAAGTTTACGATAAGTTTGACCTGGAAATCAGATGAAATATGAACTAAAGTGTCATAAGACTAAATTATACCCCATATACCTCAGCAAAATTTATTTTGGCATGTGTGCATTTTGTATTTGTGTAATCAGAAAATAATAATCGGATATCTGGTTGAGGAGGCTTTTTTTAAGCACAAATAATGTGGCAGTAAGAAGATTTTTTTTAGTAGCAGAAAATGCAAGAATACACCCCTTTCATGAGATAGTTTAAAATTGTTTAGGTTTACAATGATTTACCAAAGCATATAAAGTTATAGAACCTGTAACTTGCAGAAACTGGTTGTAGAATTATTGAAAGTTGTTTGTGACAATTTACCAAAGCATTCAAATAAGACACCTACTCACGACATATATGGTAAGACCCCACATAAAGTTCAACTTGATAATTAAGAGTTTTGTAATAATTTACCAAAGCAGAATCCCACCTGGTACAGTACAGTTGTACTGATAATTTAAACAAATTGAAATGCTATGTTTATATCATGTATAATATCTAGATATTTGTTGTTCAGAGTTTTTATATTTTCAACCAAAGATTGATTCAACAGCTTAAACCTACCTATTATTGGACATTGCCCAGTTTGTCAGTTAACACTGTTGAGTTACATTATATGTACACTAAATACTAAGAATCAGTTTTAGTTATAATTTCTCATTATAATTCTATATTACTTTAGAGTTCAGAGTGATTATTTTTTTTTTCAATAAGTAGTTACACTTTATATTTTGATCTTATTTATAAGGAGGGGTGACAAATTTCCATTCAAGCTTTATGAAAAGATTCAAGAACGTAACTCCCGAAACACTATAACGACAAAATTAAACTGCCATATATTTAAATCTAGCAATAACGAAATCTGGAGAAGTTGTCAACTAGATAAACTATCAAATTATGTAATACCTATTATAAGTCATCCTAGTGATTTATTTGTTAATCACAAAGAAAAATTTAGTTAAACTATACAGTACTGTACTTATTTAAGGATACTAGTCATACTGTGATGGACATTTTGTACTTAAATTTACAGCAAAATTAAGTAAGTTAGGTTTTCCTAGTTTAATTGATTAGTTTATGTTCAGTGTTGTTATTTTTTACTTGATACCTACACATTTATCTCACACCCATTGACCATGCCATGATAATGCTGTATTAAAATTAATTTGGGTAGCTAGCGAGTCAGAAATCACTATAATGTCAAAACTTGTCTGAATAAATGAAGGACTCTATTGAAATTAGAAATACATTAAAATAATTTCTATACACATAATAGTACCTGAAGTACAAATTAGCATCACCTTAACAACATAATAAAACACAAACCATTAGCAAGTAAAAATAACCCAATCATGAAAATTATACATATCCAGAAAAAGTCTAACATTCCACAAGGGCATTTCAAAAGCTTGAAATGAAATTCTGATATTTTAAAAAGTAAGATGTAGATTTCATAAAGAACATTTTTAATGAGTAGAACTTGTGTTCTTACCGATACAACAGAGTAAAAAGTAGATACTATTCTATGTAAACAGTGTGATATGTCTACTCTTTACTCTTGGGTACTCAATAACATTTCAGTATTTCAAGTCAAGCATTTAATTTGCCACGAAACGTGGCCCTTTAAAGTAAGATTATTAACTCATGATTCTTATATGATTTATTTATTAAAGTTACTATAAAATACTTCCAATTAAATATTTAATTTATAAACACATTCCCAATAAAAGTTACAGTACATATCAGACTTAATGAAAATGCAAGTTGTAACAGTCCAAATGTTTTTTTGCAAAAGTGAACCAAAACTCAGATAAATTCTTAATCAAAACACTAACTAACAGTTGGTTCTAATTAGATATTAATGCATAGTTTGTTTGGAGTTTTCCATGTTTTGAATGACAGAAAATAATAAGATAGTCATATATAAATATTGATGAATGATTGTTTTCCATTTGAAATTAAGTTAGTTTAGTACAGTAAAAGAAAGTTTTACCCAAAAACAGCATAACTTGAAAATACTCTTCTTATCTTTTATAATAACTAATTAATAACTAAAGAATTCACAGTTTTCAAATTTTGTGAAGAATTTAAAATGTAATGGATAAATAAATCTAAATATTTCTTTAGTAGAATTTACTGTCTGATTTGTACTGTACTAACCCAAAGAGTAACATTTAAAAAAATTATAAAAAATCTAGTAGGCCTACCATTTAAAATATTTCAAAAAGTTGTATGAAATAATGCACATATTCACTAATTGGCTTAGTCTATCATATTACTGTAAAAATTCATCATATACACACAAAAAATCATACAACAATTAACAACAAAACAACAACAATCAACAAACCAACAATCACACAACACAACAACAACAACAACAACCACAAAAACCGACAACAACCATCATACCCAACACAACAACCAACAATCATATCCAAGATCTTATCATGAATAACCTTATCATTTAGGAGGAAGTGAAATTTCTTTCACACGAACAAAGAAGAAGAACACAATCACACAACTACAAAACTATACATAAAAAATACAAAAGCTTATACATTGAAACAAGACAGTACCAGTTAATATCTAAAATTACATTAGTATAAACTATCAAGAGGAAACGATAAAATACAAAATATACAAAAATAGTCACATAAAGGACCCAACACTTAATTATCACTATACATCACATTTAAAAGATTACTTACAGAGTAAAATACATGACTGCAAATCCCCAATTGTAAATCTCATTTGTAAGTGCTTTTACTTTATAGAAAGCTTAGAATACAACATTTTTTAGCGTAATTATTTGTTTTGTATTAGTTTTTCGTGCCAAATTACGCTCTCTTGGCATCGTATTCGAATATGTTCTTCTCTAAGCAGATCCATCGAGACCCTAACAGGGCTTCAATCATTGTGGAAGGATGCACTTAGATGCACAGTTCAAATGTACATAACCTAGAAGGTACGATACCTTGACGACATTCCAGCGATAGGAATTATTGTATGTATTCTATCATATAATTGCATTTAGTGATTTGTTAATATGCGACTAGCGTTCGTTAGTGGTTTTTATTAGATTTTTCGTTTTGTACCTCGAAATAGTTTCATTACTTTAGATTAGATAATTTAGAATATTTGTTTTGTTGGGCGGTTGTAAATATGGAGCGTGATTGTGTGATCGTACATCGACACAAACGCAGGCCAAGCCGAGTGACTGATGCGAATCTAGTCATAAACGTGTCTAGTCACCGACCCTTGTAAAGGGTACCTTTATACACTACGGTAACTCTTAAGTTCTAGTCAAGAAGTTGCTTAAGTATTGTTTACGTTCTGTAAGTTGTCTGCAGATTATGTTTGTGTACCATTGCATTGACTAAATAATACCACTTAAAACCGTGTTTGCTTTAGGGTATCAAAATTGAAAATTTTCAGCTTAGTATTAAATACCTCAAGAATCGTCTAAAATAAAAATGGAAAGATGAGATAACATCTCAAATAAATCCAGTACCTGACAAAAACTGCATAATATTTTTACCTAACAATTTTATAAATTTAAAAATAACTTACTATTTGGACCAAAGGCCCTGGGGATTTTTCAAAACTGCTGTAGAGGCATAAGAGCCCTTTCAATTGAACGATCCCTCAAAGTAATAAAACTCCTCAATCTTATGGGGAAGAGAGACTTATGTTCGGTCATTTCAGGTGACAATCTCTCACAATTAATAATTCAACACAATGATTCTTTTGATAAAAAAAGTATATAAAGCTTCGTTAACTATGTTGAATTTCATTTGAGAAATAATAATATTGTGTTGAATTGTAAAAGTTTGCTAATAAACACTAAATTACAAAACTCTTTAATAAGATATTTCCTAGAAACAGAAAAAAGTTTGACTATCAAATATATTTCAAGTATAAATGATGAATAGAATTGAATTACACAATGAAGAATTTACCTAACGTGGATTTTGTAAGAGAGCAATGTTTCTTTAGTTATATACATAAGCCAGATGAGAGCAAGACTTTAGGTTCTTTAATCAATTATTTAAGATATATACACATTCCAATTTGTATCCTCATTTGGCTGTATCCATTGTGTTATTAATTGTAATTTATTTTTATGTGTTTGGTTTTTGTTTAGTTTAGTATTTGTGTGAATCTGTTGTCAAATTTGTTCTGTTGTTTATAGTAGAAACAAAACAATCATGTTGCCTACAGTTATAAATGTTCAGTACCAAACCCAACCAAATGTTAAAACGACCCGAACAAAACAAAGGTAGACATAAGTGTACAAATCGACTCGCTAAACGTGTCAGTAATCAGTGGGTATTTTGTACTGAGTTAACAGGTCATCTGTGCATTTATTTATGTATTGTGTAACTCGTTTATGTAAATATATACATAAATTTATTGGTTGCTACAAAAGTTTTATCTCATTTAGTAAATAGATGATTTGTGAGTAATTGATAAAATCTATTACAAAGGGTACGCAATAATATCACCTCTCTATAGCTAAGAGTAAATCTGCCTTCAAATTTAATTTTTTCCAAGTGTGTATCAGTAGGATGATATCGGAAAAATAAATATTTTGCAACTGTTTATGTTGCCTTAATGTTATTATGTCTATGTATCATTCCCATCCAGTCTTTTCCCTCTTCCCACTACATCCTGATGGAATAGAATCTCAATTGGATTGACAACAATGAGAAATAAGGTAGGTATTGGTAGAGTCTTGGGCTGGCAAGCCTCACATTGCTGGTTCACCTATACTCATGTACACCACTTACATTTACTTTGTGTTATCAATGAAACTATACTGAAAAGATAAATAAAAACCATAATCAATTTTACTGAAAGATATTATTGATTTTCTTATAATGGATTACAAGTATCAATGGTTTGTAAAATAGTTGTTAAAAAACTAACATTTTATTTTTTATGTAATTCAAAAACATTTAATTGATAATTTATTTATTTAAGTACCTTTTTATGCAAGAGAATATCATGAACACCTGTTTTGAACACTAGTAAATTGTTTTGTTACATTTTTTACTCTTCAGAAAAAATAGGGATAATATTGGTTCCTTTATGGTTTGAAATTGTTATTTAGGAATTGAACCATTCACTATATACACTACAGATCGTAGACATTTTGGATGTGAACAACAGAATAGTGCACTCTGGCAGCAAGGTATGTGCTCATATCTAACATTTATTGGGGGGGGATTTGTGAAAGAACCAGCCTGTCCTTTCAAATTCACAATCTCAATGAAAATTAAAATGCAGGACATACACTCCTCAATAATTCAACTATAAGATAAAATAAAAATGGGGAAGGTATGGGGGTTTAGTGAGTGGGAGAAAATTTCGCGCCGTTCCGGCCAAACCTCGCATGCAGGGTTGGTTCGGCAGATTGGCCACAACCTAAACCCCAACTCTCACTTGTTAGCTGCGGAGAGCTACCTTCTGCCACTGGGTGTTGGTCCACCTACAGAACCAAGTGAGGGGGGCCCTAGACTAAGGTGTAATGCGATCCGTGCCAAGAGTCTTGTGGCACTGGGGGCCTAATATTCAGTGTCTTAACGGAGCCTTCTGGGAACCAGGGGTAAACCAGTCGTACACACCCCTTACCTCTCTAATCGGGTCACTGGGGAGGTGGACTTAAATACCCGGTATTCGTGAGAACAATGTAGACAGTCTGACCCAAATGGAGGAGGGAGGTCTACTGAAATCTGACGATGACGACAAGCTCGCAGAAACCGGAAAGGAACGAAAAACGACTTTCCAGGGGCGAGTTGCAAAGACGGAGGATAGCGGATGCTTTAGCCAAAGGCGAAAAGGTGCTATCCAGAAGTGAGAGGAGGCTGGTGTGGGCTGCCAAGCACCCTAACTCTGCTGCCTGCAAAGCCAGTTCCTCCGGGAACTAGGATGCTGGGAAAAAGCAGAGCAAGGGTGGTACCCCCAAAGCTGACTCTAATGAAGCCTCCAGGAAGAAAGGTGGAGGCTGTGCTGACACAGCCACAAAGGATCGGCTGGTTAAGCAAGTTTAGGAGCTGAGACCTTTCAGGGAAATCTCGCTACGGCTTGCCCCAGCCAGAGACCTTGTGAAAGCTGTGAAGGTATATTTATGTGCCCAGCCCTACAAGGTCTGCGTATGATATCCCTCGTACGAAAAACGACTTTCCAGGGGTGAGTTGCAAAGACGGAGGATAGCGGATGCTTTAGCCAAAGGCGAAAAGGTGCTATCCAGAAGTGAGAGGAGGCTGGTGTGGGCTGCCAAGCACCCTAACTCTGCTGCCTGCAAAGCCAGTTCCTCCGGGAACTAGGATGCTGGGAAAAAGCAGGGCAAGGGTGGTACCCCCAAAGCTGACTCTAATGAAGCCTCCAGTAGCCCAGTCAATAAAGGTAAAAAAATACCCGTTGTCGCAACTAATTAGGGGAAAGCTGAATTTTTGCAGAGTGTTAGTATACCAAGTAGACAGTACAAAATGTCAAAGTCCCGACCCCCACCCCTCTTGCTTTTCCCCCCACCCCCTCCCAAACATCGTATGAGCAGTACTCTGGTCAAATACTCATAGCTCGAAAACCAATATAGTTACAAACGTGATTATTTCTTTATATTACACCTAACAATATGGCGAACAAATTATATTCTATACATTTTTTATGTAGATAGCTTAGTTTAACCGTAATATTGATATAATTGCAAAAAATGTCTCTGCTAATTAAACAAATCTTACTTTAACCAAATATTTCTTTTTATCGTTACACAGTGGGAAGAAACGTCTCGGACAAAACTTATAGATATTTTAATTAGCTTTAATAATATGGGTCTATCTAGGCTATTTGATGACGTAGTTGCTTTATAGAGAGAGATTAAACAATAGCGGACACCGCACCGACGGCGTGGCACCGCTAGCCCTGGTGGTTCAGATGTCTCCTTGCGTCGGACTGCACGTACTTGTTTGTATACTGCACGTAAGCACGTTGTAACTTGTTTGTATACTGCACGTTGTAACTTGTTTGTATACAGTCCTCAGAACGTATCTTGATCTTGTTTAGTACTGTTTCTGTTCGATGATAGTGGGCCATGTCGGCTCAGTTTACGTATAACCCTTGCGTTGTGCGGTTCGTTGGGATTTTTTGTTTCGTCATAAAGTTGTATTTTGTGAACAGAAATACGATTGTGTTGAGCCAGGTGTAGTGCAATGCTAATATTTGTGCTGTTATGGATTTTTGGCCGGGATAAGTAGCTGGACGGAAACTCTTAAAACTGGTAAAAACTGCTTAAGTCTTAATTCAACCAATTTACATTTATTCAGTTAATTAGGCCTACTCTTCAGTTACTCATAATGACTGATTTAAACAAAATATGTGTTATATGTAATCAGGAGGTCAAAGATGACGGAGTAACTGTCACTAAGGGTATAAATACGTTAATAAAGTCCAGTATTGAGAGAAAGGACAAAATCCATGAATTACTTGCTAATGTCGATGTAATAAAAGTTCATTCTACATGCAGGCAAAATTATACCAGACCAAGCAACATTAAAGCAACATTAAAAGCTCAAAATACAGAACCTTCTACATCACAGCACTTTCTCAGAAAATTAGACAACACATTCGATTTCAAGCATGATTGTTTGTTATGTGGAGAACGTGCTGTTTTTGACGCTAAACTTCCATATAAATACCGAACCAAAATTCACGAGGTTTCAACTGTCGAAATAAAGCAAATGCTCCTCAATGCTTGTGATGTTAGGAGTGATGATTGGGCCAGTAAAGTTAAATCTAGGCTTTTAGATGTAATTGATTTAGTTGCCGCCGAAGCGCGTTACCATGGGCAATGTTATAAGAACTTTTGTAAACCTAAAAGTAGTGAACAAAAGGTAGGACGGCCATTATCAGCAAACTCTACCGAACAATTTAACCTGCTTGCCAATTACCTTGAGAACGACAATGAGTGCCAGTATTCACTGAAAGAGTTACGAGAAATTGTAATTAAATTAAGTGGTTTTGATATAGATTATACTGATTATTATCTTAAGTCAAAACTTGTAAATTTTTTCAAAGATAGGATAGTTGTGCATAATTTATCTGGAAAGAAAAGTATTCTGTGCATGTCACATACTAGTCACAAATTTTTAGATTCTTGGTACAAAAACCGAGAAACCAGTACTGAAGAAGAACGCAAAAGAATAGTTAAAACAGCAGCAGAAATTGTTAGGGAAGACATACAAAAAATGAATTACGACTGTGGAAGGTATTCAAGTGAAAAGGAAGTAAGCACCATATCAAATGATTTGATTCCTGAAACATTGGCACTATTTACGTCTACAGTGACTAAAAAACGAACTGAAAACTCGAGCTCTGACATAAGTAGAAAACGTGCTGTGATTAACCATTTAATAATTTCCACTGTAAGACCAAGGTCCTTCTTATCGTCAATACAAACTTCTTTGTCTCTATATTTAAATAGAATGTATGGGTCAAAACATTTGATTGAGGTACTTTCTGCGCTGGGTGTATGTTCCTCATACTATGAAAGTGACAGATACATAAGGTCTTTAATTACTCATGGCCCTCCAGTCATAGAATCGGATTCCTTTACACAATACGTTTTTGACAACGCTGACGTTAACGTGAGGTCGTTAGATGGCTTGAACACATTTCATGCGATGGGAGGAATTGCGTGTATCACTCCGTCATCACATGTCTCTATCACCTCAGAAGTACCTAGATTAGTTGACGGATCGTTTAAGGTTGCAGAGGAAATCCGTAAACGTTCATATGTCAAGCGAAAAACCAGTGGCTTAGCTCGTATTGTTATGGAAGACTTTTCAGATGCCATATCGTTGAGGAAAATAACTGCAAACACAGTATTCTTTATTCATCCACTTAATCTCTTATGGGTCAGTGGATGTAACACTCAACCGGGCTGGAATGGTTTTATGAGTGTTTCAACGAAGAAATTAAAAGGCCAGGACACTTCGTACATCATGGCTATTCCTTTTATAGACATTGATCCAAATAGCCCATCATCAGTGTATACAGCATTGTGTTTTGCATCTGAACAGTGTAGTAAGAACAAGGAAACATGTATTGTGACCTTTGACCAGCCACTATACTTAAAAGCAATGGAAATCGTTGCTGGCTCTGAAAATCAATCTGATTTGTCAAGGATTGTTGTAAGGTTGGGAGGTTTCCATTTGCTCATGTCGTACTTGGGATGCGTTGGGCGTATAATGGATGGCAGTGGAATAGAGTCATTGTGGGAGACTGTCTACGGTAAGGCAACGGTAAAACATATGCTTACCGGACATGCCTTTGCTAGAGCTGTGAGAGCATACATATTAACCTATGCTGCTATTGTTGAAAAAGTGACAGAAGATGAAGATATACGTGTAAGTGTGTTTTGTAATGAGATTCAAACAGTTTATGACCAACTTTATCAAGGTGATATTACTCAAGCAACAGCGTGTGATGACAAATCCGTTCAATCAGCCTTGACAAAGCTGACAGACCTCATCAATGTAAAGAAGTCTGGGAGTAGAACATCAAAGCTTTGGCTAAATCTAATTCAGCAAATCGACCTAATGTTAAATTTTATTCTAGCGGAGAGGACAGGAAACTGGAAATTGCACCTAGACACTATCACTGATATGCTTCCTTACTTTCATGCTGCAGGACACATACCTTATGCAAAATCTGCTCAGATGTATGCTCAAGAAATGAAGAAACTCAAATCAAAGCTGTCTGAGACAGAGTACGATCTCTTTGTGACGAAAGGTCTCTTCACTATTAGAAGAAAAGATGAGTTCTGGTCTGGAAACTGGAGTGACATGTGTATAGAGCAGTCATTGATGAAATCGTTAAAATCAATAGGAGGCCTAACTCACGGCCGAGGAATAACTGAGAGCACGTTAAATAAATGGATACTAGGAGCTCCGTCATTCTTACGGATAAGTGAAGCCTTTAGAAGTTTTCTTGGATTAAACTATAATACCCACGAGCAGCATGTAGAGTTGAGAGAAAGCCGCAAATCAAGGGACTTACAGGATTTGTCAAAGTTCAAAGACTGGTTAAGCCAGCACAATCCTTTTGATTGCGACACTAATGAATTAATATCACTTTCAACTGGGCTGGTATGCGACTCCTCTGTCAATTGCGACGAAGCATACGAAGTTGGCTTGGAAGCAATGAAAAACATGGTGGGAAAACCGTTCAGTGAAATAAAGTTACACAGAAAAGATATGGTTAGAACACAGGCGAGTTTTAAGTCTATGAAAATTAGATCGAAAGAGGTGACAATAAACTCCCAGCAGATATTCAACAGAATCATATGCATCTGTGATAGTCCAGTAAAATTGAAATCTTATTTTGAATTCGAATTAGCGTCCCACCCACCCTCATTGTTTGACGAGACGTTACTACGAAAAGGTACAAAAGCATCGTTTATGAAGGTATTTGAGAGTGGAATTGTTGAAGAAAATTTCAAAGCAAATGAAGCTTTTTTTGTGATAGACGGCGGATATTTGTTACACGCAGTGGTTTGGAGGAAGAACAGTCATTTTAAAGAAATTGTGAGATCATATTTAAGCTATATAATTCATAAATATGGAAATAGAGTGGTAGTGGTTTTCGATGGGTATTCCAACTCTCCGACTACTAAATGGCAAGAACAGGAGAGAAGAGCACAGAAGAAATTTTCTCACACAATTTTGTTTGATGAAAATACAGTTTGCACTACACAACAAGCAGATTTTTTAGCAAACCCTCAGAACAAAAAGAGGTTAATAGAAGCAGTTACAGCAAGGTGTGCTGTTGAAGGTATACATGTTGTTGTTGCCGAAGATGATGCTGACACTGTCATTGTTGGCCAGGGAATTAAATATGCACAGACCGTTAATACCACTGTTGTAGTGGGAACTGATACAGATCTGTTGGTTTTACTTGTGGCATTAGCTCCCCAACAAGACGGCAAACTGTTCTACTTAAAGCCATCTTCAGTGCCCAAAGTTTACTCTGTAGATTTTCTTATTCACCAACATGTTGAGCAGCAAACTTCACTTCTTTTTGCACATTCCATAACTGGTTGCGACACGACATCTTCTTTCTATGGGCTAGGAAAATTAAAAGCAGCTGACTTGATATGTAAATCAACTGAATCTAAAGCTCAAGCTGAGATTTTTACAGAGCAAGACGTGGATAAACGTATACTTCTGGAAAGCGGGGAACAGTTCATTCTAAGTATGTACAACTTATCGAAGTTTAAAACTCTCAGTGAAGCCAGATATTTCAAGTTCAAGCAACTAACAGCAAAAATGTCACTTAAGTCAAACTTTGATTTGGCAAAACTTCCACCTACTTCAGATGCTGCTCATCAGCATCTATTGAGGGTTTACCACCAGATTCAAGCTTGGTTAGGTTTTAAACTTCCAGCAGAAGAGTGGGGTTGGCAGTATACATCAAACAATAGGCTGATACCTAAGCCAATGACAAACCCCCCTGCTCCAAATGAACTTCTCCTATTAATATCTTGCAACTGTAAGACATTGTGTGTTACAAACTGTAGCTGCCGAAAAGCCGGGTTTGATTGCACGTCTATGTGCGGACACTGCAGTGGAATGCATTGTAACAATATTTCGGACCAAACTGATGACATGCTGGCAAACGATCCTTTGTAAAATACTTAAAATATTGTATTATATTGCATTTATTTTATCGCAAAACTAGAATTTTTTTAAGTAAATAACAGAACCCAAGACAGTGAAATCTTATTATTTAGTGATACGAGTGAACCAAATCTTTATTTTCTTATGGAAACTTAGAAGTGAAATTATCATATTGCTGCTCTCTTAATAACACAAGACTAAGGATACGAGTATACAAATTTGAGATACTGTACTAGTGTGGTGCCTCTCAACGGCGACAGTGTCAAAGGGGCAGCGGCACTGCTAGGAGCGGCGTGGCGCAGTACCCCCTACTGTTTCATCACTCTCTGTGAAGCCATTATTATAACGGTAAGTGATGTTATATATAACATTTTAAAGCCAATTAAATTATCTATAAGTTTTGTTCGAGACGTTTCTTCCCATTGTGTAACAATAAGAAGATATCTTTGGTTAAAGTAAGATTTCTTTAATTTTCAGAGACATATTTTGTATGTATATCAATATTACAGTTAAACTAAGCTATCTACATAAAAAATGTATAGAATATAATTCGTTCGCCATATTGTTAGGTGTAATATAAAGAAAGAATCACGTTTCTAACTATATTGGTTTTCGAGCTATGAGTATTTGACCAGAGTACTGCTCATACGATGTTTGGGAGGGGGTGGGGGGGAAAGCAAGAGGGGTGGGGGTCGGGACTTTGACATTTTCTACTGTCTACTTTGTATACTAACACTCTGCAAAAATTCAGCTTTCCCCTAATTAGTTGCGACACAAAACCTTCATTGACTGGGCTACAGGAAGAAAGGTGGAGGCTGTGCTGACGCAGCCACAAATGATTGGCTGGTCAAGCAAGTTCAGGAGCTGAGTCCTTTCAGGGAAATCTCGCTACGGCTTGCCCCAGCCAGAGTCCTTATGAAAGCTGTGAAGGTATATTTAGGTGCCCAGCCCTACAAGGTCTGCGTATGAGATCCCTTGGCCTATTGATGGGAGATCAAAGGGAAGAACAGGTCACCATAGTCAAGAGGCTCTCACGGTTCACCAAGGACCTGGGATTTGACGGAGAATGAGGACCTGTGAACGAGGGTGCACAATAAGCTGTTCTAGCTGCGATGCAATCCCATGGTAACTTGTAAGCCTGGCCCTCTATAAAAAAAAAAAAATAAAATAAAATAAAAATGGACTTTTAATCATATCACCTGTTAAACTATATTTAACTAAATATATAGTTAGCTGTATATTTAACTAAGCTGTGCCTGTTTTTTTTTTTTTTTTTTTTTTTTTTTTTTTTGGTAATTGTTCAGCATTTTGCACAGACTACAGAAATATTACAGTATTATAATGTCTGTGCTTTAAGCTTCAGTTATCCTCCCAAAAACACGTTTCAGTAACATTAAATGATAAACGGTCAGATAATATGGGTTTTAAGCATTTGTATATTCTAACCGTAATTTCTGAACTATTTCTACCTGGATATATTGGGCTGTTGGACGTTTGATGGTTTATATACATTGACTATGGTAGTCTCAGATACTTTTATAGTAAGAATAAACGTTTTAGTTTCAAATTTTGTGGATGACTGAAACCTTGTCAATGTGCTCGCAAATTGGCAGTCCACATGACATGGGCCCCTAAGCCCAGGGGGCAATTAATGCCCTTACAAGTTTATCTATAATTTCACCTCTTGCACTACCCCCCTAGTTTTAAATGTGTGATTCTCATGGTACAAAAATGCCAGCTTGATTCTGGAGTTATACTTTATCACAACACACATACTAATACCCCCAAATGTTAAAATAACAGATTTTTACTAAGAAATCAATGTTTCTGGTTGGTCTTTTTCTTCGACAGTGGCATTTTTTACTAGAAGCATTGACTATTGGATACTGAAGTAGACATCCCATCTGAATGGACCAGCTGTCGCCAATTCTTTATTTAAAAAAACACAGTTGTGTGAGCCAGTCACAGAATGTGCTAGTGTCTAAAATTCTATTTTCGAAGTTATATTTTCTTGCTTATATATTTTATGGGTCATAACAGTTGTTTGTAGCTTACAATAAGTGGTTCCACCCGTTTGACTTGGTAAAACTCCTTGTATTCAACAGAAATTACTAATTTAGATCATCTAACTGTCGGTGGTTCACATCAACTACCACAATTTTAATTAAAAAACTGGCGAGAACTTTAACATTGGGATTGAATGTCTAGTTGAATCAATAGTCAAAGCTAGAAATCAATGTGAGTTCAAACGCTTTTAAGGGATAGCGGTCCAAACCCATATTTAAGTTTTGTGGATGTGCCGGGAATTGAACCCGTCTCTCCCAGACCAAAGTCCGAGACGCTAACCATTAGGCTAGCAAAACACACAATATGCGTTGGTTTTGTGTGGAAGCTTATGTAAGTGGAACGCACGACAACTTTTGTGCCTGGACTGTCACACATTTGTTTCAAGAACTATTGCATATTGTTTCATACCGAAAAATACCTAGGTTAAATGGTATTTTAGTTTATCAAAAACATGTATCTTTCAGTAATGTGAGTGTTATAATTAGTACAAACAATATATTAATTTTTTATAGCCTATAAGTAAACTCTGTGTACCCAGTAACATTTCAAATCATTGAGACGAATTGAAAGGTTTGTAATATTAATTGACTAAGATAATGTTAGTTTTTTTTGTAATATTAATATTCTAAATCTTAAGTAATCATATTTTTCCAAACACCATGCAGTAGAGTCCCTCTATTCCATCACCTGTAATTTCAAAAATCTGCAATACTTTGTTAATTATAAAAAATCGTGGCTAATTATGTCACCTCGAACTAGTGATATCATCACAAAAGGCAAAAAAGCTTACAATATCGCCAAGAACCTCAAAGGAGCTACCAATATCACATAGAACTTTGTCAAATCTGGCAATTTCACTAAAGTTAGTGGTATTGATGTACTGTTGGCAATGTTAGCAATAACGCCGTCTGAGCAGGGACGTATTAAGTTATCTGCCGCCTCTAGGCAACAAAGTTTTCTGCCCCCCCCCCCCCCCCCCCCTCCACAACGTGTCAGCGTACTCCCCGACCTCACTAATATCATCCCAATGGCCAATACATGCACTGTCAGCTGATTTTGTAGAAAAATAATCTGCAATATTGTATGCTGCATCAACAAATTTAATAACTTTTTCGAGCCCTTTTAAGGGACTTTATTTCTTAGTTCGCAGTTTTTATGCAAAACTTGATTCTAACTTGGATACACGGAATGCAATGTTTTTTTATCCAATCAGTAATTATAATCACGTTTTGCGGCGTGAAATGGCACACAAAATCGTCTGTATACAAGGGTTCTTATAACGCTTTTCATTGAACACTTTTAGTCAGATCCACAATGAGACTCTTGAGGGATGTGCTTATTGGCTTTGAAATGAAACAAATATGTTTACTACCTATCACTATGGCACACCTACAAACAAGTATTATTTTTTACTATTAAGGTTAGATAATTTCTGCGTGAGGTTTACACAAAAGATAATCCTCTTGTCCATTATTAACCTCAAAAAGTGAACATCCGACTTTCTTAAGAGTCTTCATCAGTGGTAGCCATATTGGATTTTAGTCCATATTGGATAAGAGCGATGTTAACTTTGTAACAGAATTTCCAAAAAGCGTGTTGTGATGAAATAATGATTGAGGTGTTAAAATTAAGGTTTAGTGGTCTTCTAGGGAGTGAAGATTTTAGTTTTGCCATTTTCCCTCCACTTAATAAGTTGGTGGTTTGGATAATGAGTTATTAAGCCTTTAATTGAATAATTTATTATAAATTGGGGTAAAATACCTGCATTTATGCGATCTTGTTTGTTAATAATTTATTAAGAAAAGACAAAAACAAATATTTGGAATATCATCCCCTTATTCCCTAGTACTCTATGTTATAACTCTATAGACCTAATTATAAATTTTCAAAACTATATCTTTAAAAATAACACCAGCATACTGCTTCAAATGATGGTATGTTCTGTCAATTTTTACATTGCTCTTTATGAGACTAAAATCCAATATGGCTACCACTGATGAAGGCTCTTAATAAAGATTGTCATTCGTCTTTCTTCTTCACTTGAATATTGAAGTTGAACGCTCTCATCTCTCCAGAGTCAGCAGACAGCCAGACACAGAGGAGCATGGCAAGCGGCAGATGGTAATATTGCTACTAACTTGTCTGTCACCCTCACTCAGTGAAAAAATGAGGATCAGTCTCTGGTCAAGTCTTCCTACCTTTCAGCTAGCGCTGCCGCGTAGTGGCGTATGAAGTAAACAGGGGGAAGTGTTTTCTTTGTTCGCCAGTTTGCAGCGGCCGGCAACCCGCTCCCGCGGCGCGCGTGTCGTGTCCATCAGACAAATAGGACAGCACGGAAAACTCAGCACAGCTGTGTAATAAACTATTGACTTTTGTTTGACTTTAATGCGTTCTGAAATAATTTTATACTTAATCAAAATATTTCAAATGGCTGTTTTGCCGGTCCCAAAATTATTTGTTTAACATTTTTTTTTAGACTAAAACCTTTTTATTTTATAACCCTTAAAATTTTGTTGCCCCTAATATTTGCCGCCCTAGGCGGGTGCCTAGTCCGCCTATTCGGAAATATGTCCCTGCGTCTGAGGATGATTTCACGATCATCAACAAGACTATCGATGTCGCCACAAATCTTGGCTATGATAGTGATGTAAGCTGAAGTTTCAAAGAATCAAGTTATGATGTCGCGAATATGGACAAAGCTAGAGATATCTCCAAGAACTGTGATACCTCAAATGTCGGAAAAATTTTCAAAGTTTCCCTGAACGGTGGAGAATCAATGGGTCAATGAAACCACAAACATTGGCAAAGGTAATAATACAACTACTGATAAAGTAAGGTAAGCTCCGTGAACAATAGAGAAGTTTTCAATACTCTAAAATGTTGGTGCAGCATTAGCATCATCTCTCGGGATCACAGCCATAATACAAACATCTTTTGCGATTGCAGCTGCATAAACATCAACCACAATTGTCATCAATACATTGATATTATTTAAGAAATCCCATTATTTCCAATTACCGCTAATTCAAACAGAGTTTGGTCCCAGTTAGTTCAGAATGGCGGGACTCTACTGTGCTATGGTAAATAGAAGTAATCTCCGTTTATGAGCATTAACATTTGATAAGCAATGTGAGTAATATAAGGTTAAGTTACAAGATATACCTAAACCATTTCCAATCAAAATACTATTTTCAGGTTGTATTGTTAGCTCTTGTTGCCAGCAGTATTGGGTCCAACATTGTTCTTGACGCTTAGTTGGTTAATGTCACAACCCAAAAAAATATCAGTTTTCTACACAAAATGTTTGAATTGATGAACTTGAAAATTATTCTGAGCTGCTGGGCAGAAGCTGCCAAACTGACACACAGAGAAAGCCGGCCAGCGACTGTGAAAGAAAGCGGAGAGACAACTCATGTTGATACGATTCTGCGCTTAACGACAAGATCTGAACAACTGGACAACCAAGCGCAGCAACTTTTACATTTACAACTTTTCAGGAATTATACGTGCAATATTTCTTTTCCTGTGAAACTGGTGGGTAAAATACGTTCAGCATATGGATCAGTAGGTCTCATAGATAAACACAAATATTTCAGTTTCTAAATCTTTGTTATTCCAACAAAACAACAATACCTAATATTAACAAAAACTTAACAATCAAAAGCAAAGAAGTCCATGTAAAGTCATCCTCAAGGAACAGTATTGTCACAGAAAGGATGGTAATGTCTATAATATGTAAATATTACAATACAATACAAATATATTTTGATAAACACCCTTACAAAAATACATTCAGGCTGTACAATTATCCTTAACACACTAACAAATTGAAACCATAGATTTGATTTCAAACATAAAATAACACTGACAACAATAAGAGAGAAGAATAAAAATGGTAAAGAAACGGCAAATATTTTTACTAGTGATGTACCAGGTAAGAAATATTGTAAAATAATGTATACCGGTACCTGTCTTAAACCCCTTTTGAATGAAATGGTGAGCCCTCATAATAAATTTCTTATGGAACATGAAATTTGCTTGGGAAGAATATTTTAATGTCAATGTTACTGGTTAAGGACCATGATAGTAAGTTTATGATGACATGACAACCCTCACTAAGTGATACAATAATTTAATTTAAACTTCTCATTACATTTTAGTTTCTACCTTTGTAACAACAAAGTACAATATCAGTTGCTGGGTACTATATTCTTATATAGTTGTCGATTTAATGGTAATTGCCAGAAACAGAAAATAAAAATGATTATGAAATTAGAAATCTGAGTTTTACTATAGGCTAACATTGACAATCTTATAACAAAATATGGCAGAGAATTCTTGACAAGCCGTAAGAAAACTTTTGAGTACCTGTCCACAGGATCGTAGAAAAACTTCCAAAGAATCCCAAGGATAATGAGAGCTGGGGGGTTAAAAGCCCTTAAAGCTTTAGGGAGGAATGTGATTAGTTAGTGTCAAAAATATTTATTTTTAAGATTTGAATTAGGTAAAGAGATAGAGAAATGTTTCACAATTCTATTATTAAGAGATTTAAAGCAGTCAATATTTTGAAGAGTTGAAAAAATATAGGAAAGGAAAACTGGATAGTATTAATTTAAATACAGCAACAATAATAAATACCCTATAGCAAAAAAACGCAAACAAAAACAGAGAATATAAAGAAAACAGCTCACTCATCTATCAGAATAATTTACACATTAAATACATAACAATACATTATTGTGCTTCAGAGATACATCTAGCCTGGCTTAAAGAGTTAGGCCTTAAAAGTACCTAAGGAGTAATTATTTCAAAACGAAACAAATTAGACTTTACATACAATAACAATACTGAATAAAGATATACAACCGTAATCGACAAATGATAAAACTACAAATCGACATTAAAACTTTGATTCAACAACAATACGATAAACACATCTGATTAAAACTTAACCTCGCCTTCTAGAACTAAAACGTTTGTGTTCCTTGGGCATGACCTATGAACTGACTGTACAAGGTTAGCTATACACGGGAACGTGCCATTGTGCATGATGCTCGGGCACCCCAGCACAACAATAGTATAAGTTTAAAAAAATATGTGAATAACAATATGAAGATGAAACAGTTGGTCAGCAGAAGCAAAGCCGAGTGTGTGTTCGCTGCTGTAAGTTATAAGCCGAGCGCAAAAGCCACAACATACGCTACATTGTATACCCCACACTCATTCTACTCATTTACTCCACATTTTGTACGATCTATTATCTAAAAAAATATACATATTAGTTATTAAACATTGTTTAAACATTTTGTTCAAATTCGACCATTAGATAGTTTGAGCCAAGGATTTGATACATATTTTATTATCGAATAACTTTGATGTAGACTTCTAAAAGTGCTGATATCTTGTGTGACGAAAATCAAAATGTTTTTAATATATCAGAAATTGCAGAAACAAATTTGACACAAGGAAAATGATTTTAACTACTGCTTGCATAGTAGCACTAGTTTTTAAAATAGTTTATGAATAATCAAATTTTGCAATGTTGAAATATTAACAGAACAAGCTTAGTCATTATTACTGTTCAGCAACACACTAACTAAATAGTTTTAATTAGTGATTCAAGTATTGTTGACTTTAATCTTTTCGGATGTGCGTGTTTATTTTATATCAGGTTTACAGATATAGATCAACAATAACAGGTGATTCACACTCATTTTATTATTTAGTAATGTTAAAACAAAATTTGCAAGAAATTTTCCGTGCCTATCTACATTAAGTATTTCTTATGTAAATAAATGTGACCATAATATCTTTTGTTTGTTAGTCTTATATGGCCTATGAAAAGTGAATTTACAATTTTCATACTATATTATAAGCTAAAGTTAATGAATAGTTATATACCATTTTTACTGTATGAGATATTTTATAATTAAGTGGCATGCAAAAAGTTTCATATTATCATATCATTATTTGGGAGTGTGGGATTATTGCTGACTTGCCACTTGTTAAGAACACTTGAATAGAGATAGACATTTAAAAAATACTTTTGCCATAGCAAGCCCTATAACATACGGTAGGGAATTTATCGGTACAGATAAAGTATCAAATCCAAATAACTAAAATACTAAGTAAAAATATGTATATGTAAATATAATTATATACAAGTATATACATCAATACTTGCTTGTTATTTATTTACAGAAAATATACACCAGTGAGGTTGATATGATAACAACGCGAATTACAAAAGAAATTATTGAAGTATCGTTTTATAACAAACTTACACGAAAGAAGACAGACCGGTATCTAGTCTAGAAAATTTCACGATAAAAAAGAACAGCGAACACACATCTCACAAAAATGATATGGGAGCAAGTATCGGTGCCTATATGAACACTGGGCGTAGGATACGACCAAGCTCCGGTGACAGGTTATAGGAGAGCTTGCGCTGAAACATGATCAAAGGCACAGAGTGAGCGAGAGGTAACTCAACACTAGAATAGCACATAAACAGAATTGGATGGACAGAGGGAAACAAAACATGCGTAACTCAACATAAAAAAGAACATAAACAGAATAGGATGGACTGAGGTAAAAATATTTAACAGAACACCAGAATAGCACATAAACAGGAGGGTGAGGTTCATAAGGTCCAAATTTCACAAAGTCCAATGGTTAAAATATTGATAAACAGAGCGTTTCACAAGGTCCAAACTTCACAAGGTCCAACGTTTAAAATATTAATAACAGAACGTTTCACAAGGTCCAAATTTCACAAAGTCCAACGTCAAAATATCAAATAAACAGAGCGTTTCACACGGTCCAACGGTACAGTCTCGGCCAGAAGTCGCTGCAGAGGTTGACGTTGTTCGGTGTTTAGGCACTACACGATCTAGTGTTGTTGCCACGCGTCACAAAACATCATTGTGGGTCCGTAGATACGTTGTAAAGAGTGTAAAATAGTGGTATTCACCCCATCCGCAGCAAACCTGCAGACTCATCGAATTTCCATTTCCCTTATTTGATTTACACTAGAATATCTCCTTAAAATGATCACATTTATTCCCGATTTAAATAGCATTAGTTTAACAGGTACCGTACTTAGGTTTGCTGCAACAGGGAGTAATCAGTAATCAGTAGTTGAGCGCCGGCGGACGGTGCCTGCTATCTGACCGTGGCAACCACTGTAGAGACTTCTGGCCCAGACTGTACCGTTGGACCTTGTGAAATTTGGACCTTGTGAAACGCTCTGTTTATTTGATATGTTAACGTTGGACTTTGTGAAATTTGGACATTATGAAACGGTGATTATTTGAATGTTATAGTTTTGGACTTTATGAAATTTGGATCTTGTGAAATGCTCTGTTTATTTGATTTTTAACATTGGACCTTGTGAAATTTGGACATTGTGAAACGGTGATTATTTGAATGTTATAGTTTTGGACTTTATGAAATTTGGACCTTGTGAAACGCTCTGTTTATTTAATATTTTAACCGTTGGACTTAGTGAAATTTGGGCTTTATGAAACGCTCCCAAACAGGATTGGATGGACAGAGGGAAAAACATGTGTAACTCAACATAAAAATAGCACACAAACAGAATTGGATGGACAAAGGTAAATATGTGTAACTCAACACAAAAATAGCACAATAACAGAATTGGATGGACAGAGGAAAAACTCAACATAAAAATAGCACATAAACAGAATAGGATGGATAGAGGTAAACATGTGTAACTCAACACAAAAATAGCACAATAACATGGAACAGAGAATTGGATTGGAATAGAATTGGATGGACAGAGGAAAAACTCAACATAAAAATAGCACATAAACAGAATAGGATGGATAGAGGTAAACATGTGTAACTCAACACAAAAATAGCACATAAACAGAATAGGATGGACTGAGCTTAACATGTGTAACTCAACACCAGAATAGAATAAACAGAATAGGATGGCCTGAGGTAAAGAATTGGATGGAAAGCTGTGGGTTATATCTTTGAGTCAAGGTAAGTTCTTCCACTCTTATTTAGTTTAGGAGTGCACACTCAGTGGTGTAGTGAAGCAGGAATGCATGGAAACGGAGTTCCCACTCTGGTATTTCCAAAGAACTTATATACAGTATCAATATTTTGATAGGCAACCCATATTTTTTCTACAATAAGGTGTTCCCACAATGTAAGTGTTCCCGCATTGAAAAATTTACAACTACACCACTGTGTGCACACTAAGCTGTTGTGGCAAGTACCAGGTGTTTGTGAAGTTAGGGTCCTTAAAAACATTCTTTAACTGTTCAGAGCAGGCCCTATTCTGTGTTTAAATAGACGTAAAGCTCAAAAAGAATTCTGAACTACAGGGTCAAGAGTGTAGAGAGGGATTTTTCATATGGAACTTGTCACAGTAGTAGTTTCACAATATAACATTGAATTAGCGCTAGTACTGTCCACTGTATCTAACATTTTGGGAAGAAATCATGCTATGCAACTAAGCACTCAGAGTACACAGAAACATGCTAACCAGCTAGTTGGAAGAATAAATGGGGAAGCTCTTAATTCCACGAGAGATTTGAACAAAATTCCTCGATATTAATATCCTCATCAAGAAGAAAACCTTGTTACAAACATGCTCTTATATTTCCTATAAACAAAGCTAGAGAACTTATTTCACAGCCTTTAATCTTGAAAAATCAATAACTGTAGATAAGAAAACCCTTTCAATAATTTCCTGAGCTTCTCGATAAATAATGTAGGCCTATTACAGTCACTAAAGCATTTCAGGGAGTGAGCTAAACAGTAGGGAAACATACATCCATAGGAATTTAATAACTGAAAGCTAGGGTGAAATTAGTACAGGTGTAAGTTTGTTGACCTATAGTCTAACATGACTGAGTTTTATGATAAACTCTTACCCAAAAAGTTGATCCCAATGGATATATGAAAATTCTAGCCAATCATACTCCTTTGACGCATGGCTGCAAAATAAACGATTTCATAAACTAATCATCATTAAAACTACCACTAGATATTGTGGTCAATAGTTCAGTGGATGTAATCGTTTTCAACCCCTGTCATAACAAACCTGCATACTAAACTATTTTGGTCATTGATCAAAGCTTCGAAGAGGTTCATAATAAAAGGAGATTTACAGTCAATGGATAATGTTGACAAATATGTTGTAATTATATGAATAATAACATTTTGTGCATACATTTAAAAAAAATCAAATAGAAGTGGTTCAATAAATACTTATATTTTTTTAGTAAAAGAAAAGAAATTAAAAAATTAAAAAGCAATTTCAAAAATCTTTAAATAGAGCAAAGAAAAGTGCCAAATTCTTTAAAGGTATGTAAAAAAGCAATTTATAGCAACTGTACTGCATTTAGCACTAAGCATTTATTCAATTAGGTAACAAGGTAATCAAAAGGCATAAAATAAGTCAAAACATACTACAACTGACTTTCTATGACAGCTGGTTTGAATTCTATATTTTTTAAATCGTCAAAACCAAAGACAAATAAGTTATGAGAATAGAAGACAATGTATAAATAAACACATAGAATATTCGGAGCTACAAGCTCCGTCTTCAGTAGTGGAGTCTTTCTAAGTACTTCATAAGACTCTACTACTGAATAATTTGATGAATTATGTGTTTATTTGTGCATTTTCATCTATTTTTTTTCAGAAGGGTAATCTTGCTGCTAAACCTATCCAATATAAAATCCTTTATGTTTAATATATTGATTGAAAAACAAAACATCTTAAATGTGCACTAATGAAATCATTTAACTATTTTAGATATCACACATTACGCTACTAACCAAAGCGTTTTATGCTTAAGCAATCACTCACAAAACTGTATAAAATAATTTACCATAGCTAATAGGCAATTATTATATGCGTAAATGATTAGCAAATAGCAGGGTTACCTTTTTGTGGAAGTGTTCGCACAGAGTCGGTTATCGGGGAGCTGCCCAAGTCCTCTAGGAGTTTCCTCGATCGAGTCGGCATATCGGGGAGCAGAGGCATAGCGTGAGGGGTGCTAAAGTCAGTGAGAGGAGAAAAGTCTGTCAAGCGTTCATACACGCCACTAGTATAGTCATCAGTTCGGAATGTTGAGGCGATACGATCCATGGATCTGTCCTCAGGAGTACGTCTGGTGATTCTACCGCGAGAGTCGTAAAGTTCGTCCCCTCTACCCCTTCCGGGCAGCAATAAGTCGTCAATAGATTTAAGAACACTAGATATCGCGTAGCCCCCACCGGAGTGGGTGCCTGGGGTAAAACCTAGTTCGGCACTTTCGCGGAGTCTCGCAAGCCTCAAGAGTTCTTCGTGTAGCCGAGCGTTTTCTTCAATCTGTTGACGACGTCTGGCTATCTCCGCTTTGATCTTAGCCTTCTTCTCTTCACGGGTGAGTTGATCATCGTCCTCATCGCTGCCGTAGGGTGAGGGTTGCCAAGAGCGAGGTTTGTTGCGTAGAGTTTTGTTTACATCTCGTCTGCGCATGTCCAAGCCATCGCTGTAGCGCCGAACATCATACCTGGGAACAAGTAGTAATCATCTGATTACAATAAACTTATGTGATTAAATCATTGCTAGAAGTTTATTAGACGATTGGAGGTAAATGGTTGTATTCTAGGACATTACAAAGTTGATGTTGAATTAAGATAAGTTAGAACAAAAGTTACAGCTGAAATTATTTAGACAAAATTGTCAACACAATTCGACGTGGACTGGGTACAAATATTAACTCTTATATTATTGTTTTTCAACCCTCAAATGAAGTGGAGTGGATAATAAAAATTGTTTGTTCTAAGCAAGACATTTTTTTTTTAGTGTCAATACTAGTAGTACTACTAAAGTCCTCCGAAATGTTTATGGAAAACCCTAAAATGTATATGGATATTCCAGGGATTGTACCCGTCTCTCATGCACTGAAGTTTGGGATGCTAACCACAACGCTATAGACCCCACTTCATGATACATCTTTGTATCTGCTGCAACCAAACCAAACATGGATTTTTAGAAAAAAGATATATACAATCTTTCATTAATTTAATATCTTCAGTAACCATATCCTAAAAATGGGAAATAGGAAACCCAACTCTCCATTGCAGCACAATCCATATGCTCAAATTAAATCTTAATTATTATGAAGATATTGTGAGCACTTGCCTCACCTATTATGGTCGGTGAAGTGTCCGTTGTCGAGTACGCTGTTGATTGCAGTCTCCCGCAGCGCCCCACCAGCAACAGCATACGACGAAGCAAGATAAGATTGCGAAGGGTCCCAGTCTGCCCGCTTACCATCATCTATTGACTCATACTCGTACGATTTATAGGGGGGCCTCAGAGAAGGATGAGTGAATCCTAGATACCCCTGAAATTCAAGAATACATGATATCACTTGTTGACAATGAATAGATTAATAATACAAATGCTAAAATAACTATAGTAACTATAATAATAATTATGAAACTCTGTATGTATGGTTATATTAGATTAGATTTGTGTGATGGCAAAACACCAGAGTGCATATATTAAAGCGAACATGAGAGAAAAACGAGTGTTGAATAGATGTATTGACACCTTTGTTATTAACTAGGACCAGCTGACTCTTCAGTCAGGGCCATTCATTAAAAGCCCAAATGATCAAGGATAGCTAGGTCTAGATGTTCAAAACCTCAAAACGCATCTGACTTTTCTCAGTAGTACCAGGAGACCGAGCTTTACTCGGATTGAATCAAACATTAAATATATAAGTAGTTAGATAAATTAAAGATATTCATAATGTACAGTAATCAATTTGAACACATTTTAGATGATACAAAGAACAAATTTTAATACACCTTTATAAATACATAGATTGCAATAAAAATAAACTGTATCAGCTGTTTTGATTAACTGCAGCTACAAAAACGTATTGACGATAACATGGGCACTTTAAAGGGCTGTAAGGCGGAAACTGGATTTTTCCCAGTGTTGTGACCAAGTCTAATCGATTTCTCGTGGCGAAATACCCCATGATAAACAAACAAATAAAAAATCCTGGGACGAAAATTTAAGTTTGTCCGTACAAGCGCTTGTTTTAGAGTATAGGATAGAAACGGCTATGATTTGATTGTTTGGTACTATATTCACTCAACTACCTAAAATACAAGTTGTAACATATCAGTTTAGAAAAGCAATGGGAAAAATGTTTTAGCAGTTATAACATAAAACTTACACTGTATTTCATGTTGTCATTCTAAAAATAGAATACACTGGATGTTAGTACAAAAATATCATCAGAAAAAATGCTCTATATAATCAATGCGCTTGTTTATTTATTGTAAATGCAGCTCTTAAGTCCATAAACCCATTGTATGCCAGCCTGGGAAAGACAGTAGATTAAGGGCTTAAGGTCCTTTTTGATTGTCAGTTATACTATTAAGCTCAAGGAGAATTCTTCAGTCTGTAGCAGAGTTTGTGAAAGAGGCCAATATATACTAAGCATACAATATCAGTTACCAACCTTATGTAGGCTAAATGAAACTATTTTCCATTTTAAAGCCAGTGTTTCTTAAAGTCTTAAACAAAAGCTAAAACATTATGCTGAAAATCATTAATGTTTTTAGGGCAAATGAAATTAAAGTTTTTTAATTCAAGGTAGCACTAGTTCAGGGATTGTGGAGAAACGCTAAACCGAATTCATCTTGTAACGTGTTGTTATACCAGAAACTTATAGCACTGGCTTATTAAGACTTTAGGGTCCTAACTAGTTCTAAGAAATTTTAAAGTAGGCTATTGATCTTTTATATGGTAGTTTTTACTTACTCTTCCATATTCGTTTTCTAAACTGCCGTCCTCTTTCCCAGGATGAATATCTAAATGAATTTTAGGATCAGATAACTGCCTTCTATGAGTTCGAATTTTTCGTGATCGTCCTAAACCGGAATAGACCATCTTCCTCTGCAATTCTAGCCTGAAAGAAGATTTACATATGATATTCAAGGCAATCAAAGCTTACATTACTTAGTAGGTATGAAATGAAATAATAATTTTATTCACTATTTACAATGACATGAATTTACATGGTAGTTTTCTTCATCTTAAATTTAAATAATAAAAAAACTTCTTAATATCTATGGAACAAAAGCATATATACGAGAGATATTCAGAAAAAGAGAAACGTTTCTGCTTGATGCCGTTGATTACCAATTGTGCACTTTCAAGTTTAGACTTGTTCGTCTCCTGAGTGATTGTCTAGCTGTCACAATGGAAGTGGCGTTACGCTGCCCATTGTTAAATATTCAAGTTGAAAAAATGTTCTGCAACTAAAAATCCCGCTAGTTGCGTTCTGTGACACAGTTTTTATTAGTCAAAAATTAAAAACCCATAGCAATTTATCATCAAGAGTGTGAAGTGTACAGAAAAAACCTGAATATGCTGAATGCACAATTTCTGAACAGAACTTCCATAAGCCTAATGTCATTAGACGGAAACGTTCCTTACTTTCTGAATATCCCTCATTTTCACCAAACTTGTTTAAAAAAGTACCAAAAAAGACATTGCGAAGAAATAGTCTATACAGGCAAAGCCCTGTGTGTAGACATAAGTTGAGGATAAATTTACATGGGAATGACTAAACAAATAATGACTATTACTTGAAACTGTTAAACTATTTAAAATAAAAAGGGTGAACTAATTTTATATTGGAAATATTATGTGCCTATTATTGTAGATGTAAAAGATTGAAGGGGAAGTGGTGGTGCTATGAGTCAGCCAATGAAGGAAGTGTAGTAATAGAGAAGTGAAGTGTTAACTGTCAGGCAGGCTCAGAGAGATAACAGCTTCAGCATCCTCTGAACTCAGTTCAACAAGCCACTCTAAGACGCTTCTTAAAAACAGAGAGAGAAGATGAATTGAACAGGTTATTATTTTGGTATTTCTTGTACATTTTAGGTTATACAATTTTAATACATGTAAGCTGCTTGTTTGGGAAAATGAACTTCCAGTTTGAGGGACCATTCACTGAAAGTTAAAAAAAAAATCATTTATTTAGAATTGGTTATTTTAACGAACACATTTTCAATGGTTTTGTTGGTTTGTGGATGAGTAGTCAATTTGATCTCATTAAAAATGTCTGAACAATTCCAATCCTACGATGAAATTACTATTACATTATAAATGATATTTTCTGATTACATACAAGCCCCCATGTTTATATTTTTTTTCAAGTTAGCTAAACCCTATCCTTTAAAAAAGACAATTATTTTATTACACACTTGGATTTTACTAAAAATATTTAAGTTGCAAATTGTTTCTTGGGGCAATAAGCAAGTTCAAATTACAGTAGAATTCTCATCTATCCGAATTGGTTTCAGAAATAATTTTAAAACCTAGAACTACAGTAATAAGAATCGTTATAAAAAGAAGCATAATCTGAGATCAAGGCTAAAACTTGAACAACTCCCGCGGTCGTGTAGATATTACCATCGTCTCCCGTCAGTCACAGAAACATCATCATTGTCTTCCGTGGTTGAGGCAAAATCTTAAAAATCTCCTATGGTCTTATAGACACCATCATCATCTTCCATGATTGCGGCGAAACATTGAAAATCTTCTGCGGTCAAGTAGACATCATCATCATCTTCTGCGATTGTGACAAAATATTAACATCTTTTGGTGTCTTGTAGACACCATCAATGTCTCCCGTGGTCACGAAAATGTTATCATCATCCTCCGTAAGCGTGAATTTTTCAATCGCACAATCTTCACAGACACGTAAAGATAATAAAATATCCCGAATATCAGTAATAATCCAATCATCCCAATTATGGATAGTCCAAATGTGGTACGGTTGTGAAGATGCAAAAATTGATGGGGCAATATTTATAGGTTCATCCTAAATATGTAATTTTGCAACAAGAGGGTGCAACAAACACCGGGCATAGTGACGTCACTGAGAAGAGGATGACCGTAGTTCTCAGTACGGCACCAAGAGCAATACATGAGGATTACTGGAGAATTGCTCCTGTCAGTCAGTTGTCCATCAGTTGTAGGGTGAAATTACATTACCCCCTACGCAACCATATCTGATAGCCGATTATAAAAACAATTCACAGCACTTCACGAGTGCAGAGCATCACGATGATGAGCTATTTAATTGCCAGTTAGTTTAAGGTTGTTTTATTATTTTTTGTGGATTGCTATAGGTCAGTACTTGATTTGACCATTTCATTGGTGAATCTCTTTTGACTTTCGCTATCCCTTTATATCCCTCCCTCCAAAGGCAGTCCGACACAAATCAGTAAAGTAGTAAGTAGCATCAGCATTTATTTGCAAAAAAAAAATATTAAAAACTGAGAAAAAAAGATTAAGAAGGAGAGGTACTGGAACAATAATCGGATTAGCCTCAAATCGAGCCCTGACCATTTAGTTTAATTACGTTACACTACCAATACCTGTTCTTTTGGTTTCTCAGTACATCTTTAGTCCGATCTAGTAAAAGGCGGTCATCTCTGTCAAAGCTGTTAAGGAGTCTACGATCAGCTGCTGTCAACTTGACGTCATCTCCTAGGCTTCTTGACAGTGGAAGCTGGAAATTACAATCTGTTAGTAGTTGTTACATTGATATATTTCCTGTTGTTTCCAATACAACTGTCATCTGTACAAGTACTTACTTGATGTATGCTTGATGTCTGCTGGGTCAAACAGGGTACTCGAGCTGTGTTTCAATGCCAACGTTTCGGAGATGTCATTTCAAATCCAGCGGTGGAGGCATTACATCACTGGATCTGCGTGCTGATGATGGAGAACTGCAAAGTCTCCGAAACGTTCGCATCATAACACACCTCGATGACATAGTTTGACCCAGCAGACATCCAGCAAATACCTTGTGGGAAGGACTGGAAGTCAACTCTCTTCTTTGAAATAATCAATTTTATAAATGAGATGGTTTTATATACATATTGTTATAAAGTTAAAAAATGAGATTCAGCTTGCGTTGACCTGGGAACATGCGTTGTGAAGTCATGGGTTAAGAGTTCTTAACCTCTTAAAAGTTGATCTTAATTTTTTTGGCATCAAAACTATTTAACTTAAACTTTGTCTCTATCCTCATTTAAAACTGTTGTGCTTTAAAACTCAGAGGAATTTCATCTGTTGTAAAATTATAATGTGGCTCAAAAAGTTTTCAAGGATATGTCAAATTATAGTTTTTTTTATGGTATTAGGGTAAACCGTGACTAAAAAATGGAATTTGTCATTCTAACATCATTGGGGCTTAAATAGGAGAAAAATAAGTTTGAATTGATCAAGGTAGATTAAAAACTAGGTTTAGAAGAATACTCTTTGTACAGCAATAGTTAGGGATTGGTACAAGGAATTAATGAATACTGAAGTCCACAGTATGAAAAAGATTATTTGATCCATGAATGAGTGAGAAAGTATTAAAGTTCAACAGATATCTATAAATAAAATGATATATTTACCTGCATTAAGTAATTATTTGTTACTGTTGCCCACACAAGTTTTGGTTCTAAGATAGAACCCCTTACAAGGAGTTAAATCAATTGCTTAGTTTGAAAAATAAAATTCACTATCAGTAGAGTTTGATAACATGACCACATGAAAAACTAAATCAATACACAAAAACAAAAGAGAAACATACATACAATTATAACAATATGTATATATTTTGTTTGTTTATGTGTGATGCTTTTGTTTTTGTGTAAAGGAATTTAACTGACGACCTTCATATGAAGCAATTGATTTGTCTTCTTGTGAGTATTAACAAGAACTATAGTAGTTGTCATCACAGTAACAGAAGATTACTTATTGACATATTTAAACCATTTTATGTATAACACAGTAATCTGGGGGCTAAAATAAAATACATTAAACAAGTTAAGTGAACCCTATTAGAGATTAACAAGACAGCCAGAGAAGCTTAAAAGACAATTTGAATATGCATATGTACAGG